>NC_135898.1:59907105-60095582 GCF_964194155.1 Cetorhinus maximus | reverse complement strand
TGCATTTTTAATATCCTTGAGGACGCTTAAGCAATTTACAGTCTAGAGTTTGTATTTAATTGTGTGGTCGAGGTTAGGTGGCTTTGATGCAGAGACGGGAAATTGGGGTAGAGCCTACTTGCACCAGGTTTGTGCCCATTCTTCCGCCCACACTGATGTTCAATAAATACTTAATGAATCCAATATGGAAATCAAGAGAAACTGCTTCAGTCTGAGACAAGTTAGAATGTGTATTTTGCTACTAAAGGGAGTAATTAAGGTGAATAGCATAGATGTAGTCCAAGCTAAGCCAAATGAGGACAAACAGGAGAAAGATATAGAAGGAAAGTTGATGTGTTTGGATGAAAAGGAGTGGGAAGAGGTCTATATGGAGCATAAATGCTGGCATGGACTGCGTGGCTTGTTTTTTGAGCTCTAAGCTCTTTGTAATTTGTCAAAATTAATGATACAAATGGAGATAATTTGCTATCTGGTCTTTTCACTCTATTTTTTTTTTGCTTTCAGTCTAGGTGAACCCAAAGTGAAATTTTGCACAGCAGAGATGGAAACATATTTTTGCCCAGAGCAGTGTTTAGACCAAACAGACGCAGGCCAGTGGTTTTTCATTGTCTCAGTTGACGACCATTTTGGAAGCTCCCAAATCCAGAGCCTCCAAACTCTGCATCAACTAATTTTATGATATTCTTTGAGAAGTGGTGGGATCAGTAAGGTGCTGGATGCGACGCTAAGAGGTGGAACAGATTGGGACATTCAAAATCAGCTTTTTCAGTTTACTTAAGGCACCTTTACTGTGTCATAACAGCGACGTTGACTTTACATCTCCAAACAAAATGAAATATAAAACTACACACTCGGCCTTCAATCTTTTCTAGGAGTGGATACAATTATAAGCTGCTTTTCTGAGTAAATCAAGAAGAAAGCCAGGAAAAGTGTTCATAGGAAAGGACAAAATTTGACTGCAACTACTTTGAAAATGTGGATACATTTTCAACTCGTTGCTGTTACGTGAAACTTATATTTTGATAGAAATCAATGGAAACACCAATCAGGCGGCTTCTATAATTATAATTATAATAATTACAATAATAAATAAGCTATAATTATATGGTCCGACTGCAAGGCCAGAATTATACCTGGGCGCTAAGTTGAAAAGCTTTATTTTTGAACGTTTTGGCTAGATTTTTGGTTAAACATACTGATAAAGAGCTTTAGTTGAGATTTCAATGGGTTGAGATACATCAAGTCCTAATTTCTCTACATTTCTTCTAGTTTAAAGCACATTGCAATATGACACTAATGTAACAAATCTCACCATCATTGTTTGGCAGAGAGGAGTAGTTTGCAGCAAACCCACGTCTAGTAACACTGGAATCAGATCTAAAATATATTGTCATACTGTTCGATGATGATATAAATATCTCATCTGATCCATTGCAAAATTTCGAAAGCAAAACAGAATTTGTTGTGGGCCCATCGTATATTGCAATATAATCGTATGAGCACGTTGATGTATATTCCAGCCTGTTGAGTGAATGATCATAGTTTGAAAATGAATGTTGCAGTAAAACATTGTTTACAGTCAACTTCCTTAATAAATCAGATAATGATAAGCATGCCTGCATCTATAAGCACCATTAGAAGACGTTTCAGGTCCTAAACAAAAAACATGAGAACATATTGGACAAGTGAAAAATGAAGATTTGCATTTACGTAGCACTTTTCATGACCAGCAGCATTTTACAGCCAACGAATCACTTTGGAAGTGTAACCCTTACAATAATGCAGGAGACATGGCAGTCAAGTAATGCACAGCATATTTCCACAAACGGCATTACGATAACAACCAATCTGTTTTGGTGATGTTGATTAACCGGGGATAACTTCACTGCTATTTTTTGAGATCATTGAATCTTTTACATCCAGCCAAGCGGGCAGACAGGACCTCAGTTTATCATCTCATCCATAAGAAGCTACCTCCAATAATTTTTTTTCTTATTCATCCACGGTATGTGGGCTTCGCTGGCTGGGCCAGTGTTTATTGCCCATCTCTTCTTGCCCTTGAGAAGGTGGTGGTGAGCTGCTTTCTGGAACCGCTGCAGCCCATGTGGTGTGGGTGATATGTTCCAGTGAAGTACAATGCAAACTGGAGGAACAGCACCTCATCTTTCAATAAGGTGCTATACAGCCTTCTGGACTTAACACTGAGTTCAACAACTTCAGACCATTATTCTCCATTCTGATCTTTTTCTAATTTTTTTCCAATTCTCACTACCCACAGGGCCATTTGTAGCTTTTTTATGCTTTGCTTTCACAGAGCGCTAACCCTTGTTCTGTTATTAACATGTTCTGCTATCTTACCGTTACGCCACTATTAGTACATTCTTTAGACTTTAACACTACCATTAACATTCATTTTGTCGTGTGTCCATGACATATCTGTCAAATCTCTACTGAGCTCCAACCCATCAATGGCTTCCTACATTTTTTACACTGCTCCACCACTCCCCCGCGCCCCCGGCCCTCCCTCTTCAACTGTGTAATTTCTCACACATTTCTACCTCCATTTACCTCTGAGGAAGAGTATTTCAGACTCAAAATGTTAACTCTGTTTCTCTCTCCACAGATGCTGCCAGTCCCGCTGAGTGTTTCCAGCATTTTCTGCTTTTATTATATTTGATCTAAGTACGATCTTTGCACCATTTCCTCCAGTCTGTTATTATTGCATGAAATTATATTTATCTCAATAAGATTTGTCCATCTTTCACACCTCTACCTGATTAAAGGATCTATATCACGTTGAACTATTCCAGACACATTTACACTTGTTTCATGATCACATAGTACATTTTGTAACAGCTGACTGCTGATCTCTATTCCAGACAGGGAAATATCTCAGATCAGATCTTTCAGTTAGTCATATGAGTTTTATTTTACTGGGAAGACCTAACAGCATTCTATAATATTGTTTCTTGTCAACAAAATGGGGAATACGTCCTTGCTGTAATTTAAGTGAAGTGAATCATTTAGCAATGGTTAATTGGCAGCAAATACTCCTGCCATTCTTTAAATTAAATTATAGAAGTGAAATATTTTTACTTACTCAACGTAAGTGAATTGTAGCTTTATGATTTGGTTTCTGTCCCCTCTTATATACCAAGAGCATTGTGCACTATTTGGATAGGGGTATGGATAATTGGGACTGAAAATAGACCCATAGGCAGCATCAAGATACCCTCCACAAGATCCACCTATCAACAGTAAGAAAATGGATAAGTTCACGAGTGCAATACATGATAAAAGAACAAGCTATTTCTTTTTTATTCTCTACCAAAATTCTTTGCCAATTTTCCTGCACATAAGAAATTTAAACAGGAATAGGACATAGAGGCCCTGGAGCCTGCTTCGCCATTCATTATGATCGTGGATAATCTTCCTTTTCTCATAATATTTCTTAAAACCATTCACTCATTGTTCCTATAAGGTTCCACAGCTACTGGTCACCAGTCACCTTCTTTATGTCCCTGTTGATCGTATTGACAGTGATTGGTCACATGTTAATTATTGGGCTATCACAACTGAGCCTGATTCTGATTGCACCAGATGTCCATACACACGGACTACCAATGGCAGCTAGTGGGAAGCCTGATAGGACCTCTTTATTCACTTCAGTAGCTTATGTGGGCTCTGAGGCCCAGAGCCACCCTGCCATTGCTTTGGTTGCAACCAGATCACCCAATTGGCAATCAAATCTGGAAATTTCCTGTTTGTGTGGTTCAGCAATTTGCTGAATACGCTTGCAGTGTGTTTGGTGGAGCCAGATATATATTCTAACATGTAAATATAAATACAAAAAATTACACAAAGTATTCCACATATCAACGTGCGGATTTTTTATTCCGTCATGCATAAAAAGGTGAGCTTTGTGATTTTCAGATGAGAATGTTAATATTGAATAGCTGATGAACTGACATTCTGCAGCAATGTGACATTTCTTTTCAAATTTACTGTGCCCATTCTTCAATGACTTGTATCCTTTTGTTACTTTACTGCAGACCATTAGATTTCTGTATTTAAAAGACATTTCTCCTACTAACACTTGCAACATTGCTAGCATTTCAACTTTTGATATTGAGTCTTTCCCCAATAGTGTCAAATTTTCATTGCTCAGCTGAGTCAAATTTTTTAACAATATTGGTTCCATTGTTGAGCTCATCAACATTTCAGGCTCAGACATGAAGAGTGACAACATGGTGAAGTAGCAGATGGTTGCTTCTGTGTACATAACTGTACCCAAGCACAATCACAGTGTTCATGAAATGGGAGGTCATGTCAACTCAGCCCTGATATATCTATGTTCAGAAACTCCTCTGCCTGAAGTTGATTTTTAAAGAAGAAGATGATGAACATTTAAAAATAGTTACCTGATGTTGGTGTTGTGAAGATTTCTAAAAGTACAGATTAAAATGAGGAAAATTATTTAGTGAACCATGAACAAATAATGAAAAAATATTTTTTCCAGGTATGAGATAAAAGATACAATATGTAGAAATTACAATATGAAAACATGCTATTCATCCCAATAAGCCCATGACAATATTTACCCCAACCCCTCACATAGGCAAATAATTCGATTCATATATACAATTTGTTATCATATCCCTTCATCTCCTTTTCCACCTATTCAACCTAAACTTGAAAATGACATGGGCTTCAACCTCAGGTGGCACGCAGCCGATTCTCCCCGATAGGTGTTTGGTTGAGTTTCCAAGTCTACAGTTGTTACAACAGGGTGTTCTGAGACCACAGTTTGACTTACAGCTCAAAGGGGCTAATGCAGGGTTAGCTTTCTTTAATGTTGAAACAGAATAGATTTTAAAAAACTTAATCAAAGTTTAACCATTTGAAGAGATTTAAAAACTTTGCATGGATTTAATGAATGGGTAGCATTTCAATATCAAGTGTGTAGGACTGAGAGCTGTATTAAGTTGTTGGAAGTTCAATTTCCCCTGAGGTCTGCATATAGTGGATACTGGATGAGTTGCTATGCAGGTGGCATGAAAGGCTTGAGGTGACATGGGGATGGTGATGGGGTTTGAGGGAGTGTGACAGGGGAGAGCTAGAGGGTCGAACAAGTTCTTAGACAACTGGAACAAAGTCCCAGATAACCAATGTGGGCCTTGTAAACAGACTGCATCAACACTCGCCCGCCCCTGTGGCAGTCTATGCACTATAGAGTCCTGTGTCCAATCATTGTTTCCAAATCTGCGACTGTTTACTTTGGAAGGTAACAACCTTAACATGGAGGAGGGATTCCTTCATTCTTTCAAGAAATAAAACACTTAATCTTGTTGGATGGAAGCTGCATAATTTCAAAACTCTATCACTAGGCATAGCATTGCCCAGCTAAAGTGCCCCTCAGTGTCATTGTACAAGGAGGATGCAGCACTGATAAAGTTCTTATTTTTGATGATAAAACTTCTCTGTTAAGATTTGATTTTTCGATGCAGGATAAAAGCAATGATGTATCAATGTTAAATTTTCAACAGGTATTTCTGAATGAAAACAGAAATATTGGAGCTGAAATTCCTTCCGTTGTCTATTTAAAGAAAATTTGGATTTTAGTAAGAAGAGCCAATTTTTCACTGAAGTTACCACAGTTTGGAATTTCTGTCCTACTTAATGTTAATACCGTAAGTGCCTTCCCTGTTGAAAGAAGAGGAAGGTAGGTTTGAGCAATCCTAACATTGATATGAGTAAATAATAATTCTGGGTATTAAATATGTAAAAATATTCAGGATAAAGACAATGGGCTGAAGTCAAAGCTTCTGATATATGATTACATCATGTAAATACTTTTTGTTGCATTTTTAATATCCTTGAGGACGCTTAAGCAATTTACAGTCTAGAGTTTGTATTTAATTGTGTGGTCGAGGTTAGGTGGCTTTGATGCAGAGACGGGAAATTGGGGTAGAGCCTACTTGCACCAGGTTTGTGCCCATTCTTCCGCCCACACTGATGTTCAATAAATACTTAATGAATCCAATATGGAAATCAAGAGAAACTGCTTCAGTCTGAGACAAGTTAGAATGTGTATTTTGCTACTAAAGGGAGTAATTAAGGTGAATAGCATAGATGTAGTCCAAGCTAAGCCAAATGAGGACAAACAGGAGAAAGATATAGAAGGAAAGTTGATGTGTTTGGATGAAAAGGAGTGGGAAGAGGTCTATATGGAGCATAAATGCTGGCATGGACTGCGTGGCTTGTTTTTTGAGCTCTAAGCTCTTTGTAATTTGTCAAAATTAATGATACAAATGGAGATAATTTGCTATCTGGTCTTTTCACTCTATTTTTTTTTTGCTTTCAGTCTAGGTGAACCCAAAGTGAAATTTTGCACAGCAGAGATGGAAACATATTTTTGCCCAGAGCAGTGTTTAGACCAAACAGACGCAGGCCAGTGGTTTTTCATTGTCTCAGTTGACGACCATTTTGGAAGCTCCCAAATCCAGAGCCTCCAAACTCTGCATCAACTAATTTTATGATATTCTTTGAGAAGTGGTGGGATCAGTAAGGTGCTGGATGCGACGCTAAGAGGTGGAACAGATTGGGACATTCAAAATCAGCTTTTTCAGTTTACTTAAGGCACCTTTACTGTGTCATAACAGCGACGTTGACTTTACATCTCCAAACAAAATGAAATATAAAACTACACACTCGGCCTTCAATCTTTTCTAGGAGTGGATACAATTATAAGCTGCTTTTCTGAGTAAATCAAGAAGAAAGCCAGGAAAAGTGTTCATAGGAAAGGACAAAATTTGACTGCAACTACTTTGAAAATGTGGATACATTTTCAACTCGTTGCTGTTACGTGAAACTTATATTTTGATAGAAATCAATGGAAACACCAATCAGGCGGCTTCTATAATTATAATTATAATAATTACAATAATAAATAAGCTATAATTATATGGTCCGACTGCAAGGCCAGAATTATACCTGGGCGCTAAGTTGAAAAGCTTTATTTTTGAACGTTTTGGCTAGATTTTTGGTTAAACATACTGATAAAGAGCTTTAGTTGAGATTTCAATGGGTTGAGATACATCAAGTCCTAATTTCTCTACATTTCTTCTAGTTTAAAGCACATTGCAATATGACACTAATGTAACAAATCTCACCATCATTGTTTGGCAGAGAGGAGTAGTTTGCAGCAAACCCACGTCTAGTAACACTGGAATCAGATCTAAAATATATTGTCATACTGTTCGATGATGATATAAATATCTCATCTGATCCATTGCAAAATTTCGAAAGCAAAACAGAATTTGTTGTGGGCCCATCGTATATTGCAATATAATCGTATGAGCACGTTGATGTATATTCCAGCCTGTTGAGTGAATGATCATAGTTTGAAAATGAATGTTGCAGTAAAACATTGTTTACAGTCAACTTCCTTAATAAATCAGATAATGATAAGCATGCCTGCATCTATAAGCACCATTAGAAGACGTTTCAGGTCCTAAACAAAAAACATGAGAACATATTGGACAAGTGAAAAATGAAGATTTGCATTTACGTAGCACTTTTCATGACCAGCAGCATTTTACAGCCAACGAATCACTTTGGAAGTGTAACCCTTACAATAATGCAGGAGACATGGCAGTCAAGTAATGCACAGCATATTTCCACAAACGGCATTACGATAACAACCAATCTGTTTTGGTGATGTTGATTAACCGGGGATAACTTCACTGCTATTTTTTGAGATCATTGAATCTTTTACATCCAGCCAAGCGGGCAGACAGGACCTCAGTTTATCATCTCATCCATAAGAAGCTACCTCCAATAATTTTTTTTCTTATTCATCCACGGTATGTGGGCTTCGCTGGCTGGGCCAGTGTTTATTGCCCATCTCTTCTTGCCCTTGAGAAGGTGGTGGTGAGCTGCTTTCTGGAACCGCTGCAGCCCATGTGGTGTGGGTGATATGTTCCAGTGAAGTACAATGCAAACTGGAGGAACAGCACCTCATCTTTCAATAAGGTGCTATACAGCCTTCTGGACTTAACACTGAGTTCAACAACTTCAGACCATTATTCTCCATTCTGATCTTTTTCTAATTTTTTTCCAATTCTCACTACCCACAGGGCCATTTGTAGCTTTTTTATGCTTTGCTTTCACAGAGCGCTAACCCTTGTTCTGTTATTAACATGTTCTGCTATCTTACCGTTACGCCACTATTAGTACATTCTTTAGACTTTAACACTACCATTAACATTCATTTTGTCGTGTGTCCATGACATATCTGTCAAATCTCTACTGAGCTCCAACCCATCAATGGCTTCCTACATTTTTTACACTGCTCCACCACTCCCCCGCGCCCCCGGCCCTCCCTCTTCAACTGTGTAATTTCTCACACATTTCTACCTCCATTTACCTCTGAGGAAGAGTATTTCAGACTCAAAATGTTAACTCTGTTTCTCTCTCCACAGATGCTGCCAGTCCCGCTGAGTGTTTCCAGCATTTTCTGCTTTTATTATATTTGATCTAAGTACGATCTTTGCACCATTTCCTCCAGTCTGTTATTATTGCATGAAATTATATTTATCTCAATAAGATTTGTCCATCTTTCACACCTCTACCTGATTAAAGGATCTATATCACGTTGAACTATTCCAGACACATTTACACTTGTTTCATGATCACATAGTACATTTTGTAACAGCTGACTGCTGATCTCTATTCCAGACAGGGAAATATCTCAGATCAGATCTTTCAGTTAGTCATATGAGTTTTATTTTACTGGGAAGACCTAACAGCATTCTATAATATTGTTTCTTGTCAACAAAATGGGGAATACGTCCTTGCTGTAATTTAAGTGAAGTGAATCATTTAGCAATGGTTAATTGGCAGCAAATACTCCTGCCATTCTTTAAATTAAATTATAGAAGTGAAATATTTTTACTTACTCAACGTAAGTGAATTGTAGCTTTATGATTTGGTTTCTGTCCCCTCTTATATACCAAGAGCATTGTGCACTATTTGGATAGGGGTATGGATAATTGGGACTGAAAATAGACCCATAGGCAGCATCAAGATACCCTCCACAAGATCCACCTATCAACAGTAAGAAAATGGATAAGTTCACGAGTGCAATACATGATAAAAGAACAAGCTATTTCTTTTTTATTCTCTACCAAAATTCTTTGCCAATTTTCCTGCACATAAGAAATTTAAACAGGAATAGGACATAGAGGCCCTGGAGCCTGCTTCGCCATTCATTATGATCGTGGATAATCTTCCTTTTCTCATAATATTTCTTAAAACCATTCACTCATTGTTCCTATAAGGTTCCACAGCTACTGGTCACCAGTCACCTTCTTTATGTCCCTGTTGATCGTATTGACAGTGATTGGTCACATGTTAATTATTGGGCTATCACAACTGAGCCTGATTCTGATTGCACCAGATGTCCATACACACGGACTACCAATGGCAGCTAGTGGGAAGCCTGATAGGACCTCTTTATTCACTTCAGTAGCTTATGTGGGCTCTGAGGCCCAGAGCCACCCTGCCATTGCTTTGGTTGCAACCAGATCACCCAATTGGCAATCAAATCTGGAAATTTCCTGTTTGTGTGGTTCAGCAATTTGCTGAATACGCTTGCAGTGTGTTTGGTGGAGCCAGATATATATTCTAACATGTAAATATAAATACAAAAAATTACACAAAGTATTCCACATATCAACGTGCGGATTTTTTATTCCGTCATGCATAAAAAGGTGAGCTTTGTGATTTTCAGATGAGAATGTTAATATTGAATAGCTGATGAACTGACATTCTGCAGCAATGTGACATTTCTTATCAAATTTACTGTGCCCATTCTTCAATGACTTGTATCCTTTTGTTACTTTACTGCAGACCATTAGATTTCTGTATTTAAAAGACATTTCTCCTACTAACACTTGCAACATTGCTAGCATTTCAACTTTTGATATTGAGTCTTTCCCCAATAGTGTCAAATTTTCATTGCTCAGCTGAGTCAAATTTTTTAACAATATTGGTTCCATTGTTGAGCTCATCAACATTTCAGGCTCAGACATGAAGAGTGACAACATGGTGAAGTAGCAGATGGTTGCTTCTGTGTACATAACTGTACCCAAGCACAATCACAGTGTTCATGAAATGGGAGGTCATGTCAACTCAGCCCTGATATATCTATGTTCAGAAACTCCTCTGCCTGAAGTTGATTTTTAAAGAAGAAGATGATGAACATTTAAAAATAGTTACCTGATGTTGGTGTTGTGAAGATTTCTAAAAGTACAGATTAAAATGAGGAAAATTATTTAGTGAACCATGAACAAATAATGAAAAAATATTTTTTCCAGGTATGAGATAAAAGATACAATATGTAGAAATTACAATATGAAAACATGCTATTCATCCCAATAAGCCCATGACAATATTTACCCCAACCCCTCACATAGGCAAATAATTCGATTCATATATACAATTTGTTATCATATCCCTTCATCTCCTTTTCCACCTATTCAACCTAAACTTGAAAATGACATGGGCTTCAACCTCAGGTGGCACGCAGCCGATTCTCCCCGATAGGTGTTTGGTTGAGTTTCCAAGTCTACAGTTGTTACAACAGGGTGTTCTGAGACCACAGTTTGACTTACAGCTCAAAGGGGCTAATGCAGGGTTAGCTTTCTTTAATGTTGAAACAGAATAGATTTTAAAAAACTTAATCAAAGTTTAACCATTTGAAGAGATTTAAAAACTTTGCATGGATTTAATGAATGGGTAGCATTTCAATATCAAGTGTGTAGGACTGAGAGCTGTATTAAGTTGTTGGAAGTTCAATTTCCCCTGAGGTCTGCATATAGTGGATACTGGATGAGTTGCTATGCAGGTGGCATGAAAGGCTTGAGGTGACATGGGGATGGTGATGGGGGTTGAGGGAGTGTGACAGGGGAGAGCTAGAGGGTCGAACAAGTTCTTAGACAACTGGAACAAAGTCCCAGATAACCAATGTGGGCCTTGTAAACAGACTGCATCAACACTCGCCCGCCCCTGTGGCAGTCTATGCACTATAGAGTCCTGTGTCCAATCATTGTTTCCAAATCTGCGACTGTTTACTTTGGAAGGTAACAACCTTAACATGGAGGAGGGATTCCTTCATTCTTTCAAGAAATAAAACACTTAATCTTGTTGGATGGAAGCTGCATAATTTCAAAACTCTATCACTAGGCATAGCATTGCCCAGCTAAAGTGCCCCTCAGTGTCATTGTACAAGGAGGATGCAGCACTGATAAAGTTCTTATTTTTGATGATAAAACTTCTCTGTTAAGATTTGATTTTTCGATGCAGGATAAAAGCAATGATGTATCAATGTTAAATTTTCAACAGGTATTTCTGAATGAAAACAGAAATATTGGAGCTGAAATTCCTTCCGTTGTCTATTTAAAGAAAATTTGGATTTTAGTAAGAAGAGCCAATTTTTCACTGAAGTTACCACAGTTTGGAATTTCTGTCCTACTTAATGTTAATACCGTAAGTGCCTTCCCTGTTGAAAGAAGAGGAAGGTAGGTTTGAGCAATCCTAACATTGATATGAGTAAATAATAATTCTGGGTATTAAATATGTAAAAATATTCAGGATAAAGACAATGGGCTGAAGTCAAAGCTTCTGATATATGATTACATCATGTAAATACTTTTTGTTGCATTTTTAATATCCTTGAGGACGCTTAAGCAATTTACAGTCTAGAGTTTGTATTTAATTGTGTGGTCGAGGTTAGGTGGCTTTGATGCAGAGACGGGAAATTGGGGTAGAGCCTACTTGCACCAGGTTTGTGCCCATTCTTCCGCCCACACTGATGTTCAATAAATACTTAATGAATCCAATATGGAAATCAAGAGAAACTGCTTCAGTCTGAGACAAGTTAGAATGTGTATTTTGCTACTAAAGGGAGTAATTAAGGTGAATAGCATAGATGTAGTCCAAGCTAAGCCAAATGAGGACAAACAGGAGAAAGATATAGAAGGAAAGTTGATGTGTTTGGATGAAAAGGAGTGGGAAGAGGTCTATATGGAGCATAAATGCTGGCATGGACTGCGTGGCTTGTTTTTTGAGCTCTAAGCTCTTTGTAATTTGTCAAAATTAATGATACAAATGGAGATAATTTGCTATCTGGTCTTTTCACTCTATTTTTTTTTTGCTTTCAGTCTAGGTGAACCCAAAGTGAAATTTTGCACAGCAGAGATGGAAACATATTTTTGCCCAGAGCAGTGTTTAGACCAAACAGACGCAGGCCAGTGGTTTTTCATTGTCTCAGTTGACGACCATTTTGGAAGCTCCCAAATCCAGAGCCTCCAAACTCTGCATCAACTAATTTTATGATATTCTTTGAGAAGTGGTGGGATCAGTAAGGTGCTGGATGCGACGCTAAGAGGTGGAACAGATTGGGACATTCAAAATCAGCTTTTTCAGTTTACTTAAGGCACCTTTACTGTGTCATAACAGCGACGTTGACTTTACATCTCCAAACAAAATGAAATATAAAACTACACACTCGGCCTTCAATCTTTTCTAGGAGTGGATACAATTATAAGCTGCTTTTCTGAGTAAATCAAGAAGAAAGCCAGGAAAAGTGTTCATAGGAAAGGACAAAATTTGACTGCAACTACTTTGAAAATGTGGATACATTTTCAACTCGTTGCTGTTACGTGAAACTTATATTTTGATAGAAATCAATGGAAACACCAATCAGGCGGCTTCTATAATTATAATTATAATAATTACAATAATAAATAAGCTATAATTATATGGTCCGACTGCAAGGCCAGAATTATACCTGGGCGCTAAGTTGAAAAGCTTTATTTTTGAACGTTTTGGCTAGATTTTTGGTTAAACATACTGATAAAGAGCTTTAGTTGAGATTTCAATGGGTTGAGATACATCAAGTCCTAATTTCTCTACATTTCTTCTAGTTTAAAGCACATTGCAATATGACACTAATGTAACAAATCTCACCATCATTGTTTGGCAGAGAGGAGTAGTTTGCAGCAAACCCACGTCTAGTAACACTGGAATCAGATCTAAAATATATTGTCATACTGTTCGATGATGATATAAATATCTCATCTGATCCATTGCAAAATTTCGAAAGCAAAACAGAATTTGTTGTGGGCCCATCGTATATTGCAATATAATCGTATGAGCACGTTGATGTATATTCCAGCCTGTTGAGTGAATGATCATAGTTTGAAAATGAATGTTGCAGTAAAACATTGTTTACAGTCAACTTCCTTAATAAATCAGATAATGATAAGCATGCCTGCATCTATAAGCACCATTAGAAGACGTTTCAGGTCCTAAACAAAAAACATGAGAACATATTGGACAAGTGAAAAATGAAGATTTGCATTTACGTAGCACTTTTCATGACCAGCAGCATTTTACAGCCAACGAATCACTTTGGAAGTGTAACCCTTACAATAATGCAGGAGACATGGCAGTCAAGTAATGCACAGCATATTTCCACAAACGGCATTACGATAACAACCAATCTGTTTTGGTGATGTTGATTAACCGGGGATAACTTCACTGCTATTTTTTGAGATCATTGAATCTTTTACATCCAGCCAAGCGGGCAGACAGGACCTCAGTTTATCATCTCATCCATAAGAAGCTACCTCCAATAATTTTTTTTCTTATTCATCCACGGTATGTGGGCTTCGCTGGCTGGGCCAGTGTTTATTGCCCATCTCTTCTTGCCCTTGAGAAGGTGGTGGTGAGCTGCTTTCTGGAACCGCTGCAGCCCATGTGGTGTGGGTGATATGTTCCAGTGAAGTACAATGCAAACTGGAGGAACAGCACCTCATCTTTCAATAAGGTGCTATACAGCCTTCTGGACTTAACACTGAGTTCAACAACTTCAGACCATTATTCTCCATTCTGATCTTTTTCTAATTTTTTTCCAATTCTCACTACCCACAGGGCCATTTGTAGCTTTTTTATGCTTTGCTTTCACAGAGCGCTAACCCTTGTTCTGTTATTAACATGTTCTGCTATCTTACCGTTACGCCACTATTAGTACATTCTTTAGACTTTAACACTACCATTAACATTCATTTTGTCGTGTGTCCATGACATATCTGTCAAATCTCTACTGAGCTCCAACCCATCAATGGCTTCCTACATTTTTTACACTGCTCCACCACTCCCCCGCGCCCCCGGCCCTCCCTCTTCAACTGTGTAATTTCTCACACATTTCTACCTCCATTTACCTCTGAGGAAGAGTATTTCAGACTCAAAATGTTAACTCTGTTTCTCTCTCCACAGATGCTGCCAGTCCCGCTGAGTGTTTCCAGCATTTTCTGCTTTTATTATATTTGATCTAAGTACGATCTTTGCACCATTTCCTCCAGTCTGTTATTATTGCATGAAATTATATTTATCTCAATAAGATTTGTCCATCTTTCACACCTCTACCTGATTAAAGGATCTATATCACGTTGAACTATTCCAGACACATTTACACTTGTTTCATGATCACATAGTACATTTTGTAACAGCTGACTGCTGATCTCTATTCCAGACAGGGAAATATCTCAGATCAGATCTTTCAGTTAGTCATATGAGTTTTATTTTACTGGGAAGACCTAACAGCATTCTATAATATTGTTTCTTGTCAACAAAATGGGGAATACGTCCTTGCTGTAATTTAAGTGAAGTGAATCATTTAGCAATGGTTAATTGGCAGCAAATACTCCTGCCATTCTTTAAATTAAATTATAGAAGTGAAATATTTTTACTTACTCAACGTAAGTGAATTGTAGCTTTATGATTTGGTTTCTGTCCCCTCTTATATACCAAGAGCATTGTGCACTATTTGGATAGGGGTATGGATAATTGGGACTGAAAATAGACCCATAGGCAGCATCAAGATACCCTCCACAAGATCCACCTATCAACAGTAAGAAAATGGATAAGTTCACGAGTGCAATACATGATAAAAGAACAAGCTATTTCTTTTTTATTCTCTACCAAAATTCTTTGCCAATTTTCCTGCACATAAGAAATTTAAACAGGAATAGGACATAGAGGCCCTGGAGCCTGCTTCGCCATTCATTATGATCGTGGATAATCTTCCTTTTCTCATAATATTTCTTAAAACCATTCACTCATTGTTCCTATAAGGTTCCACAGCTACTGGTCACCAGTCACCTTCTTTATGTCCCTGTTGATCGTATTGACAGTGATTGGTCACATGTTAATTATTGGGCTATCACAACTGAGCCTGATTCTGATTGCACCAGATGTCCATACACACGGACTACCAATGGCAGCTAGTGGGAAGCCTGATAGGACCTCTTTATTCACTTCAGTAGCTTATGTGGGCTCTGAGGCCCAGAGCCACCCTGCCATTGCTTTGGTTGCAACCAGATCACCCAATTGGCAATCAAATCTGGAAATTTCCTGTTTGTGTGGTTCAGCAATTTGCTGAATACGCTTGCAGTGTGTTTGGTGGAGCCAGATATATATTCTAACATGTAAATATAAATACAAAAAATTACACAAAGTATTCCACATATCAACGTGCGGATTTTTTATTCCGTCATGCATAAAAAGGTGAGCTTTGTGATTTTCAGATGAGAATGTTAATATTGAATAGCTGATGAACTGACATTCTGCAGCAATGTGACATTTCTTATCAAATTTACTGTGCCCATTCTTCAATGACTTGTATCCTTTTGTTACTTTACTGCAGACCATTAGATTTCTGTATTTAAAAGACATTTCTCCTACTAACACTTGCAACATTGCTAGCATTTCAACTTTTGATATTGAGTCTTTCCCCAATAGTGTCAAATTTTCATTGCTCAGCTGAGTCAAATTTTTTAACAATATTGGTTCCATTGTTGAGCTCATCAACATTTCAGGCTCAGACATGAAGAGTGACAACATGGTGAAGTAGCAGATGGTTGCTTCTGTGTACATAACTGTACCCAAGCACAATCACAGTGTTCATGAAATGGGAGGTCATGTCAACTCAGCCCTGATATATCTATGTTCAGAAACTCCTCTGCCTGAAGTTGATTTTTAAAGAAGAAGATGATGAACATTTAAAAATAGTTACCTGATGTTGGTGTTGTGAAGATTTCTAAAAGTACAGATTAAAATGAGGAAAATTATTTAGTGAACCATGAACAAATAATGAAAAAATATTTTTTCCAGGTATGAGATAAAAGATACAATATGTAGAAATTACAATATGAAAACATGCTATTCATCCCAATAAGCCCATGACAATATTTACCCCAACCCCTCACATAGGCAAATAATTCGATTCATATATACAATTTGTTATCATATCCCTTCATCTCCTTTTCCACCTATTCAACCTAAACTTGAAAATGACATGGGCTTCAACCTCAGGTGGCACGCAGCCGATTCTCCCCGATAGGTGTTTGGTTGAGTTTCCAAGTCTACAGTTGTTACAACAGGGTGTTCTGAGACCACAGTTTGACTTACAGCTCAAAGGGGCTAATGCAGGGTTAGCTTTCTTTAATGTTGAAACAGAATAGATTTTAAAAAACTTAATCAAAGTTTAACCATTTGAAGAGATTTAAAAACTTTGCATGGATTTAATGAATGGGTAGCATTTCAATATCAAGTGTGTAGGACTGAGAGCTGTATTAAGTTGTTGGAAGTTCAATTTCCCCTGAGGTCTGCATATAGTGGATACTGGATGAGTTGCTATGCAGGTGGCATGAAAGGCTTGAGGTGACATGGGGATGGTGATGGGGGTTGAGGGAGTGTGACAGGGGAGAGCTAGAGGGTCGAACAAGTTCTTAGACAACTGGAACAAAGTCCCAGATAACCAATGTGGGCCTTGTAAACAGACTGCATCAACACTCGCCCGCCCCTGTGGCAGTCTATGCACTATAGAGTCCTGTGTCCAATCATTGTTTCCAAATCTGCGACTGTTTACTTTGGAAGGTAACAACCTTAACATGGAGGAGGGATTCCTTCATTCTTTCAAGAAATAAAACACTTAATCTTGTTGGATGGAAGCTGCATAATTTCAAAACTCTATCACTAGGCATAGCATTGCCCAGCTAAAGTGCCCCTCAGTGTCATTGTACAAGGAGGATGCAGCACTGATAAAGTTCTTATTTTTGATGATAAAACTTCTCTGTTAAGATTTGATTTTTCGATGCAGGATAAAAGCAATGATGTATCAATGTTAAATTTTCAACAGGTATTTCTGAATGAAAACAGAAATATTGGAGCTGAAATTCCTTCCGTTGTCTATTTAAAGAAAATTTGGATTTTAGTAAGAAGAGCCAATTTTTCACTGAAGTTACCACAGTTTGGAATTTCTGTCCTACTTAATGTTAATACCGTAAGTGCCTTCCCTGTTGAAAGAAGAGGAAGGTAGGTTTGAGCAATCCTAACATTGATATGAGTAAATAATAATTCTGGGTATTAAATATGTAAAAATATTCAGGATAAAGACAATGGGCTGAAGTCAAAGCTTCTGATATATGATTACATCATGTAAATACTTTTTGTTGCATTTTTAATATCCTTGAGGACGCTTAAGCAATTTACAGTCTAGAGTTTGTATTTAATTGTGTGGTCGAGGTTAGGTGGCTTTGATGCAGAGACGGGAAATTGGGGTAGAGCCTACTTGCACCAGGTTTGTGCCCATTCTTCCGCCCACACTGATGTTCAATAAATACTTAATGAATCCAATATGGAAATCAAGAGAAACTGCTTCAGTCTGAGACAAGTTAGAATGTGTATTTTGCTACTAAAGGGAGTAATTAAGGTGAATAGCATAGATGTAGTCCAAGCTAAGCCAAATGAGGACAAACAGGAGAAAGATATAGAAGGAAAGTTGATGTGTTTGGATGAAAAGGAGTGGGAAGAGGTCTATATGGAGCATAAATGCTGGCATGGACTGCGTGGCTTGTTTTTTGAGCTCTAAGCTCTTTGTAATTTGTCAAAATTAATGATACAAATGGAGATAATTTGCTATCTGGTCTTTTCACTCTATTTTTTTTTTGCTTTCAGTCTAGGTGAACCCAAAGTGAAATTTTGCACAGCAGAGATGGAAACATATTTTTGCCCAGAGCAGTGTTTAGACCAAACAGACGCAGGCCAGTGGTTTTTCATTGTCTCAGTTGACGACCATTTTGGAAGCTCCCAAATCCAGAGCCTCCAAACTCTGCATCAACTAATTTTATGATATTCTTTGAGAAGTGGTGGGATCAGTAAGGTGCTGGATGCGACGCTAAGAGGTGGAACAGATTGGGACATTCAAAATCAGCTTTTTCAGTTTACTTAAGGCACCTTTACTGTGTCATAACAGCGACGTTGACTTTACATCTCCAAACAAAATGAAATATAAAACTACACACTCGGCCTTCAATCTTTTCTAGGAGTGGATACAATTATAAGCTGCTTTTCTGAGTAAATCAAGAAGAAAGCCAGGAAAAGTGTTCATAGGAAAGGACAAAATTTGACTGCAACTACTTTGAAAATGTGGATACATTTTCAACTCGTTGCTGTTACGTGAAACTTATATTTTGATAGAAATCAATGGAAACACCAATCAGGCGGCTTCTATAATTATAATTATAATAATTACAATAATAAATAAGCTATAATTATATGGTCCGACTGCAAGGCCAGAATTATACCTGGGCGCTAAGTTGAAAAGCTTTATTTTTGAACGTTTTGGCTAGATTTTTGGTTAAACATACTGATAAAGAGCTTTAGTTGAGATTTCAATGGGTTGAGATACATCAAGTCCTAATTTCTCTACATTTCTTCTAGTTTAAAGCACATTGCAATATGACACTAATGTAACAAATCTCACCATCATTGTTTGGCAGAGAGGAGTAGTTTGCAGCAAACCCACGTCTAGTAACACTGGAATCAGATCTAAAATATATTGTCATACTGTTCGATGATGATATAAATATCTCATCTGATCCATTGCAAAATTTCGAAAGCAAAACAGAATTTGTTGTGGGCCCATCGTATATTGCAATATAATCGTATGAGCACGTTGATGTATATTCCAGCCTGTTGAGTGAATGATCATAGTTTGAAAATGAATGTTGCAGTAAAACATTGTTTACAGTCAACTTCCTTAATAAATCAGATAATGATAAGCATGCCTGCATCTATAAGCACCATTAGAAGACGTTTCAGGTCCTAAACAAAAAACATGAGAACATATTGGACAAGTGAAAAATGAAGATTTGCATTTACGTAGCACTTTTCATGACCAGCAGCATTTTACAGCCAACGAATCACTTTGGAAGTGTAACCCTTACAATAATGCAGGAGACATGGCAGTCAAGTAATGCACAGCATATTTCCACAAACGGCATTACGATAACAACCAATCTGTTTTGGTGATGTTGATTAACCGGGGATAACTTCACTGCTATTTTTTGAGATCATTGAATCTTTTACATCCAGCCAAGCGGGCAGACAGGACCTCAGTTTATCATCTCATCCATAAGAAGCTACCTCCAATAATTTTTTTTCTTATTCATCCACGGTATGTGGGCTTCGCTGGCTGGGCCAGTGTTTATTGCCCATCTCTTCTTGCCCTTGAGAAGGTGGTGGTGAGCTGCTTTCTGGAACCGCTGCAGCCCATGTGGTGTGGGTGATATGTTCCAGTGAAGTACAATGCAAACTGGAGGAACAGCACCTCATCTTTCAATAAGGTGCTATACAGCCTTCTGGACTTAACACTGAGTTCAACAACTTCAGACCATTATTCTCCATTCTGATCTTTTTCTAATTTTTTTCCAATTCTCACTACCCACAGGGCCATTTGTAGCTTTTTTATGCTTTGCTTTCACAGAGCGCTAACCCTTGTTCTGTTATTAACATGTTCTGCTATCTTACCGTTACGCCACTATTAGTACATTCTTTAGACTTTAACACTACCATTAACATTCATTTTGTCGTGTGTCCATGACATATCTGTCAAATCTCTACTGAGCTCCAATGGCTTCCTACATTTTTTACACTGCTCCACCAGACCCCCGCGCCCCCGGCCCTCCCTCTTCAACTGTGTAATTTCTCACACATTTCTACCTCCATTCACCGCTGAGGAAGAGTATTTCAGACTCAAAATGTTAACTCTGTTTCTCTCTCCACAGATGCTGCCAGTCCCGCTGAGTGTTTCCAGCATTTTCTGCTTTTATTATATTTGATCTAAGTAAAATCTTTGCAACATTCCTCCAGTCTGTTATTATTTCATGAAATTATATTTATCGCAATAAGATTTGTCCATCTTTCACACCTCAACATGGTTAAAGGATCTATATCACATTGAACTATTCCAGACACATTTACACTTGTTTCATGATCACATAGTACATTTTGTAACAGCTGACTGCTGATCTCTATTCCAGAAAGGGAAATATCTCAGATCAGATCTTTCAGTTAGTCATATGAGTTTTATTTTACTGGGAAGACCTAACAGCATTCTATAATATTGTTTCTAGTCAACAAAATGGAGAATACCTCCTTGCTGTAATTTAAGTGAAGTGAATCCATTAGTAATAGTTAATTGGCAGCAAATATTCCTGCCATTCTTTAAATGAAATTATAGAAGTGAAATATTTTTACTTACTCAACGTAAGTGAATTGTAGCTTTATGATATGGTTTCTGTCCCCTCTTATATACCAAGAGCATTGTGCATTATTTGGATAGGGGTATGGATAATTGGGACTGAGAATAGACCCATAGGCAGCATCAAGATACCCTCCACAAGATCCACCTATCAACATTAAGAAAATGGATAAGTTCACGAGTGCAATACATGATAAAAGAACAAGCTATTTCTTTTTTATTCTCTACCAAAATTCTTTGCCAATTTTCCTGCACATAAGAAATTTAAACAGGAATAGGACATAGAGGTCCTGGAGCCTGCTTCGCCATTCATTATGATCATGGATAATCTTCCTTTTCTCATAATATTTCTTAAAACCATTCACTCATTGTTCCTATAAGGTTCCACAGCTACTGGTCACCAGTCACCTTCTTTATGTCCCTGTTGATCGTATTGACAGTGATTGGTCACATGTTAATTATTGGGCTATCACAGCTGAGCCTGATTCTGATTGCACCAGATGTCCATACACACGGACTACCAATGGCAGCTAGTGGGAAGCCTGATAGGACCTCTTTATTCACTTCAGTAGCTTATGTGGGCTCTGAGGCCCAGAGCCACCCTGCCATTGCTTTGGTTGCAACCAGATCACCCAATTGGCAATCAAATCTGGAAATTTCCTGTTTGTGTGGTTCAGCAATTTGCTGAATACGCTTGCAGTGTGTTTGGTGGAGCCAGATATATATTCTAACATGTAAATATAAATACAAAAAATTACACAAAGTATTCCACATATCAACGTGCGGATTTTTTATTCCGTCATGCATAAAAAGGTGAGCTTTGTGATTTTCAGATGTGAATGTTAATATTGAATAGCTGATGAACTGACATTCTGCAGCAATGTGACATTTCTTATCAAATTTACTGTGCCCATTCTTCAATGACTTGTATCCTTTTGTTACTTTACTGCAGACCATTAGATTTCTGTATTTAAAAGACATTTCTCCTACTAACACTTGCAACATTGCTAGCATTTCAACTTTTGATATTGAATCTTTCCCCAATAGTGTCAAATTTTCATTGCTCAGCTGAGTCAAATTTTTTAACAATATTGGTTCCATTGTTGAGCTCATCAACATTTCAGGCTCAGACATGAAGAGTGACAACATGGTGAAGTAGCAGATGGTTGCTTCTGTGTACATAACTGTACCCAAGCACAATCACAGTATTCATGAAATGGGAGGTCATGTCAACTCAGCCCTGATATATCTATGTTCAGAAACTCCTCTGCCTGAAGTTGATTTTTAAAGAAGAAGATGAAGAACCTTTAAAAATAGTTACCTGATGTTGGTGTTGTGAAGATTTCTAAAAGTACAGATTAAAATGAGGAAAATTATTTAGTGAACCATGAACAAATAATGAAAAAATATTTTTTTCAGGTATGAGATAAAAGATACAATATGTAGAAATTACAATATGAAAACATGCTATTTTTCCCAATAAGCCCATGACAATATTTACCCCAACCCCTCACATAGGCAAATAATTCGATTCATATACACAATTTGTTATCATATCTCTTCATCTCCTTTTCCACCTATTCAACCTAAACTTAAAAATGACATGGGCTTCAACCTCAGGTGGCACGCAGCCGATTCTCTCCGATAGGTGTTTGGTTGAGTTTCCAAGTCTACAGTTGTTACAACAGGGTGTTCTGAGACCACAGTTTGACTTACAGCTCAAATGGGCTAATGCAGGGTTAGCTTTCTTTAATGTTGAAACAGAATAGATTTTAAAAAACTTAATCAAAGTTTAACCATTTGAAGAGATTTAAAAACTTTGCATGGATTTAATGAATGCATTTCAATATCAAGTGTGTAGGACTGAAAGCTGTATTAAGTTGTTGGAAGTTCAATTTCCCCTGAGGTCTGCATATAGTGGATACTGGATGAGTTGCTATGCAGGTGGCATGAAAGGCTTGAGGTGACATGGGGATGGTGATGGGGGTTGAGGGAGTGTGACAGGGGAGAGCTAGAGGGTCGAACAAGTTCTTAGACAACTGGAACAAAGTCCCAGATAACCAATGTGGGCCTTGTAACCACACTGCATCAGCACTCGCCCGCCCCTGTGGCAGTCTATGCACTATAGAGTCTTGTGTTCAATCATTGTTTCCAAATCTGCGACTGTTTACTTTGGAATGTAACAACCTTCACATGGAGGAGGGATTCCTTCATTCTTTCAAGAATTAAAACAATTAATCTTGTTGGACGGAAGCTGCATAATTTCAAAACTCTATCACTAGGTATAGCATTGCCCAGCTAAAGTGCCCCTCAGTGTCATTGTACACAGAGGATGCAGCACTGATAAAGTTCTTATTTTTGATGATAAAACTTCTCTGTGAAGATTTGATTTTTCTATGCAGGATAAAAGCAATGAGGTAATAATATTCAATTTTCAACAGGTATTTCTGAATGAAAACAGAAAAATTAGGCAGAATTTTGCCCTCGGTGGGCGAGCGGACCCCACCGGCTCGGCGGTGGGTTGGCAGCCAAATTCCGCCACTGAAACGGTGCCCGCCGCCATTTTGAGTGGGTGGGCCAATTAAGGCCCGCCCGGCAGCCTGTCCAACGGGAAGCGCTATGTGCTTCATGTGCAGGGGCAGGGGGGATTCCCCATCTGTCAAAGTGCGCTGTTTCACACATGCGCGCAAAAGAGCGCACTGCTCCCTGAGACCAAGTGCTGTCTCAGGGAGATTATTGACAGGTAAAAAAACTACAAAAATAGAAAAATATTAAAATTTTAACATGTCCCCCTCATTTGACAATGTCACACGAGATGGGACATATTACTAAGAAATACATAAACTTTATGAAACTTTTTAAAAAAAACTGAAACTTCATCCCGCCAGTGGATGAAGTTTCATGTATAATCAGGAGCTCGCTCGGGCTCCTGGCCTGCCCGCCAGCCTTAAGGTTGGACGGACAGGGTCTTTAACAATCTTAATTAGCCTGTCAATGGCCTTAATTGTGCATTGACAGGTCGGCGGGCTAACAGCTGATTTCGCTGTCCGCCCGCCTTCCTGAAGATTTAAATGTACTGGGATGCTGTCAGGGGTTCCTCCTGACGTCATCCCACATCATCTTCCAAGTCAGCGAGCGGGCTCCACCCCCAAATTGCCGACAGGAAAATCCTGGCCATTGGAGCTGAAATTCCTTCCGTTGTCTATTTCAAGAAAAATTGGATTTTAGTTAGAAGTGCCAATTTTTCACTGAAGTTACCACAGTTCGGAATTTCTGGTCTACTTAAAGTTAATACCGTAAGTGCCTTTCCTGTTGAAAGAAGAGGAAGTTGGGCTTGACCAACCCTAACATTGATATGAGTAAATAATAATTCTGCGTATTAAATACGTAAAATTATTCAGCATAAAGCCAATAGGCTGACGCCAAAGCTTCTTATGTATGATCACATCATATAAGTATTTTTCGTTGCATTTATAATGTCCCTGAGGACGCATCAGCAATTTACAGTCTCGAGTTTGTAGTTATTTGTGTGGTCGAGGTTAGGTGACTTTGATGCAGAGACTGGAAATTGGGGTAGAGCCCACCTGCCCCAGGTTTGTGTCCATTCTTCCACCCACACAGATATTCAATAAATACTTAATCAATCCAATTGAGATATCAAGAGAAACTGCTTCATTCTGAGACAAGTTAGAATGTGAATTTCGCTACTAAAGGGAGTAATTAAGGTGAATAACATAGATGTAGTCCAAGCTAAGCTAGATGAGGATATACAGGAGAAAGATATAGAAGGAAAGTTGATGTGTTTGGATGAAAAAGAGTGGGAAGAGGTCTATATGGAGCATTAATGCTGGCATGGACTGCGTGGCCTGTTTTTTGAGCTGTCAGTACTTTGTAATTTGTCAAAATTACAGATACAAATGGAGATAATTTGCTATCTGCCCATTTACTCTCCATTCTTTTTTTGCTTTCAGCCTAGGTGAACCCAGAGTGAAATCTTGCGCAGCGGAGATGGAAACATATTTTGCACACAGCAGTTTTTTGGCCAATCAGACCCAGACATGTGGTTTTTCATTGTCTCCGTTGACGACCATTTTGTAAGCTCCCAACACCATAGCAGCCAAACTCTGCATCAACTAATTCCATGATTTTCTTTGAGAAGTGGTGGAATCAATAAGGTGCTGGATGTGACGCTAAGAGGTGGAACAGTTTGGGACATTCAAAATCAGCTTTTTCAGTTTACTTAAGGCACCTTTACTATATCATTACACCGACGATAACTGTTAACTACATCTCCAAACAGAATGAAATATAAAACTACACATTCGGCATTCAATCTTTTCTAGGAGTGGACACCTTTTTAAGCTTCTTTTCTGAGTAAATCAAGAAGAAAGCCACGAAAAGTGTTCACATGAAAAGACAAAATGTGACTGCAACTACTTTGAAAATGTGGATATATTTTCAAATCGTTGCCATTACGTGAAACTTATATTTTGATAGAAATCAATGGAAACACCAATCAGGCGGCTTCTATAATTATAATTATAATAATTACAATAATAAATAATCTATAATTAAATGCTCCAACTGCTAGGCCAGAATTATACCTGGGCGCTAAGTTGAAAATCTTTATATCTGAACGTTTTGGCTACATTTCTAGTTAAGCACTTTGATAAAAACCTTTTAATTGAAATTTCAATGGTTTGAGATACATCAGGTTCTAATTTCTCTACATTTCTTACAGTTTAAAGCTCATTGCAATATGATACTAATGTAACAGATCTCACCATCATTGTTTGGCAGAGAGGAGTAGTTTGCAGCAAACCCACGTCTAGTAACACTGGAATCAGATCTAAAATATATTGTCATACTGCTCGATGAAGATGTAAAGATCTCATCTGATCCATTGCAAAATTTCGAAAGCAAAACAGAATTTGTTGAGGGCCCATCGTATATTGCAATATAATCATATGAGCACCCTGATGTATATTCCAGCCTGTTGAGAGAATGATCATAGTTTGAAAATGAACGTTGCAGTAAAACATTGTTTATAGTCAACCTCCTTAATAAATCAGATAATGATAAGTATGCCTGCATCTATAAGCACCATTAGAAGACGTTTCAGGTCCGAAAGAAAGGACATGAGAACATATTGGACAAGTGAAAAAGGAAGATTTGCATTTACATAACACTTTTCATGATCAGCAGCATTTTACAGCCAATGAAATGCTTTGGAAGTGTAGCCCTTGTTGTAATGTGGGTGACAAGGCAATTAAGTTGTGTGCAGCAAATTTCCACAAACAGCATTCTGACGACAACCAGACAATCTGTTCTGGTGATGTTGATTGAACGGGGATAACGCCCCTGCTATTTCTTCAGATAGTGGAAACTCTTACATCCAGTCAAGCAGGCAGACAGGACCTCAATTTATCATCTCATCCATAAGACGTTCCACCTCCAACAATGGAGAGTTTCCTCAAACACTGGAGTGTCAGTCTTGATTTTTGTGCTCAAGCCTTGGAGAGGGACTTGAACCCAGAACCTTGTGACTCAGAGACAAGTATGCTACTAAATGAGCTTTTGCGACAAACAGTAGAGTGAACTCAATGTATCCAGCCCATTCTTTCCACAGATCTAGTGGGATTTGCTTCATAAATACTCCAATAAATTTGTCTTGAAATTCTCTCCCAGCTTTTCAAGATTATCAAACATAACAGCAATACATTGTAAGATGTAAATTCCAAAGGAAACAAGGACTCCCCACGCAGGTTTCAACTATGCATTCAGCTGTGAAACAACCACTGGAAATTCAACTGCAGGAAACCTCACAGCCTGCTGAGAATGCTTTGTTTAATAGTGTCCTCACTTCAGCTGTAATGCATCAAGTTCCTTCAAGAAACTAGGCTTGCCTCATGGGACACTGGCCATCATAAATCAGAGACTGGGTTAACCATAATTTGTACAAGTGTACTCCATTTACCTATGTCAAAGAGATTGTGGGGCCACATTGTGTGTGAGCATGCATCTAAGGACGAGTATGTGAGATGTAGCGGTTTAAACTTGGGTTAAGTGTTTGAGAATAAATAACATTATTTAGATTAAAAGTCACAAAAGACTGCTGCTGATTCTGTTAAACTGACATACAATCTGCAAGGGGTATGAAAGCACACACATTCTTTAATCACTAAACATACTAATCATGGCGGCTAAACGAAGACAAACATTTTGTTCATAACACAATCACATCTTTTGGTTTTTCCCATTTAGCGAGTGAACAATCCTTTGTTACATACAGACTTGTATACAGACACATTTCTTGTTCCAATATTTAACAACTCATACAAAAACAAAGCACTGCAGATACTAGAAATCTGAAATAACAGCAGAATACGCTGGATATACTCAACAAGTCTGGCAGCCACTGAGGAGAGACAAACAGAAATAATGTTAAACCTGTTCACTCTCCACAGAGGCTCCCCAACCTACAGACTATTTCCAGTATTTCTGTTTTTATTTCATTAACTTATATTTATCTATATTGATCTAAGTATTTGCACTTGATTCAATTTAGTCTACTGTATTTGCTGTGGAGACTAAACACAGACTGCACGGCTGCTTTGCAGAACACATTCTCTCAATCTGCAAGCATGACCCAGACCTTCCTATCGCTTTCCATTTGAATTCACCACCTACCTCTCATTTCTGTGCTGGCTTGACAATATGTTCCAATGAGGCACAATGCAAACTGGAGGAACAGCACCTCATCTTCCAGTAAGGCACTATACAGCCTTCTGGACCTAACATTGAGTTCAACAACTTCAGGCCATGAAAACTGTCCTCCATTCTGATCTTTTTCTAATTTTTTCCCAATCCCCTCTACGCACAGGGCCATCTGTAACTTCTTCTTCTGCTTGGCATTCACAGAGCACTAACCCTTGTTCTGCTATTAATATATTCTTCTATCTTACCTTTATGCCACTATTAGCACCATCTATAGTCCTTAACACTACCATTAGCACTCCGTTTGTCCTATGTCCATGACATCTTTGTCAAATCTCTCCTGAGCTCCAACAACGACTTCCTATTTTTCTCCACCTGCTCCAACACTCCTTCGCGCCCCACCCCCTTCTTCAACAGTGTATAATCCCTCACATTTCTGCCTCTCGTAGCTCTGAAGAAGAGTATTACAGACCCAAAATTTTTACTCTGTTTCTCTCTCCACAGATGCTGCCAGGCCTGCTGAGTGTTTCCAGCATTTTCTATTTTTTTTACTATATTTGATCTAAGTACGATTTTTGCACCATTTCCTCCAGTCTGTTATTATTGCATGAAATTATATTTATCTCAATAAGATTTGTCCTGTTTCACACCTCTACCTGATTAATGGATCTATATCACATTGAACTATTCCAGACACATTTACACTTGTTTCATGATCACATAGTACATTTTGTAACAGCTGACTGCTGATCTCTATTCCAGAAAGGGAAATATCTCAGATCAGATCTTTCAGTTAGTCATATGAGTTTTATTTTACTGGGAAGACCTAAAAGCATTCTATAATATTGTTTCTTGTCAACTAAATGGGGAATACGTCCTTGCTGTAATTTAAGTGAAGTGAATCACTTAGCAATGGTTAATTGGCAGCAAATACTCCTGCCATTCTTCAAATTAAATTTTAGAAGTGAAACATTTCTACTTACTCAACGTAAGTGAATTGTAGCTTTATGACTTGGGTTCGTCCCCCTCTTATATACCAAGTGCATTGTGCATCATTTGGATAGGGGTATGGATAATTGGGACTGTTAACAGACCCATAGGCAGTATCAAGATACCCTCCGCAAGTTCCACCTATCAACAGTAAGAAAATGGTTAAGTTCACGATTGCAATACACGATAAAAGAAGAATCTATTTCTTTTTTAATCTCTACCAAAATTCTTTGCCAATATTCCTGCACATAAGATATTTAAACAGGAATAGGACGTAGAGGTCCTGGGACCTGTTTCACCATTCATTATGATCATGGATAGTCTTCCTTTTCTCATAATATTTTTTAGAACCATTCCCTCCTTGTTCCTACAAGGTTCCACAGCTACTGGTCACCAGTCACCATCTTTATGTCACTGTTGATCGTATTGACAGTGATTGGTCACATGTTAATTATTGGGCGATCAGAGCTGAGCCTGATTCTGATTGCACCAGATGTCCATACACACGGACTACCAATGGCAGCTAGTGGGAAGCCTGATAGGACCTCTTCATTCTCTTCAGTAGCTCATGTGGGCACTGAGGCCCATAGCCACCCTGCCTTTGCTTTGGCTACAACCAGATAACCCAATTGGCAAACAAACTTCGAAATTTCCTGTTTGTGTGGTTCAGCTATTCGCTGAATACGCTTGCAGAGTGTTTGGTGGAGCCAGATATATATTCTAACGTGTAAATATAAATATAAAAAATTACACAACGTATTCCACATATTAACCTGCAGGTTTTTTATTCCCTCATGCATAAAATGGTGAGCTTTGTGATTTTTAGATGTGATTATTAACATTGCATAGCTAAAGAACTGACATTCTGCAGCAATGTGACATTTCTTATCAAATCTATTGTGCCCATTCTTCAATGACTTGTATCCTTTTGTTACTTTACTGCAGACCATTAGATTTCTGTATTTAAAAGACATTTTCCTCCTAACATTTGCAACACTACCAGCATTTCAATTTTTGATATTTAAACCTTCCCCATTATTGTCAAATTTTCATTGCTCAGTTAAATCAAATTTTTAACAACATTGGCTCCATTGACAAGCTCACCAACACTTCAGGCACAGACATGAGGAGCGGCAACATGACTGTACCCAGGCACAATCACAGTGTTCATGAAATGGGAGGTCATGTCAACTCAGCCCTGATATATCTCTGTTTGGAAACTCCTCTGCCTGAAGTTGATTTTTAAAGAAAAAGATGAAGAACATTTAAAAATAGTTACCTGATGTTGGTGTTGTGAAGGTTTCTAAAAGTACAGATTAAAAGGAGGAAAATTATTTAGTGAACCATAAAGAAATAACGATAAAATATTTTTTCCAGCTATGAGATAACAGATACAATATGTAGAAATTACAATATGAAAACATGCTATTCATCCCAACAAGCCCATGGCAATATTTACCCCAACCCCTCACATAGGTAAATAATTCGATTCACATTTACAATTTGCTATCATATCCCTTCACCTCCTTTTATACCTATTCAACCGAAACTTGAATATTGACATGGGCTTCAGCCTCAGGTGGCGCACAGCCAATTCTCCCCGATAGGTGTTTGTTTGAGTTTCGAAGTCTACAGTTGCTACAACAGGGTGTTCTGAGACTACAGTTTGACGGACAGCTCAAAGGGACTAATGCAGGGTTAGCTTTCTTTGATGTTGAAACAGAATAGATTTATAAATAATTAATCAAAGGTTAACCATTTGAAGAGATTTAAAAACTTTGAATGGATTTAATGAATGGGTAGCATTTCAATATCAACTGTGTTGGTCTGAGAGCTGTATTAAGTTGTTAAAAGTTCGTTTTCTGGCATCTCCACGTGGCCCCTGAGGTCTGCATATGGTGGATACTGGATGAGTTGCTATGCAGGTGGCATTGAAGGCTTGCGGTGTCACGGGGATGGTGATGGTGTTTGAGGGAGTGTGACGGGGAAGAGCTAGAGGATCGAAGAAGTTCTAAGACAACTGGAACAAAGTCCCAGACAACCAATGTGGGCCTTCTAACCAGACTGCATCAGCACCCGCCCGCCCCTGTGGCAGTCTATGCACTATAGAGTCCTGTGTTCAATCATTGTTTCCAAATCTTCGACTGTTAACTTTGCAAGGTAACAACCTTAACATGGAGGAGGGATTCCTTCATTCTTTCATAAAATAAGACAATTAATCTTGTTGGATGGAAGCTGCATAATTTCAAGACTCTATCACTAGGCATAGCATTGCCCAGCTAAAGTGCCCCTCAGTGTCATTATAGACAGAGGATGCAGCACTGATAAAGTTCGTATTTTTGATGATAAAACTGCTCTGTTAAGATTTGATTTTTCTATGCAGGATAAAAGCAATGATGTAATAATATTAAATTTTCAACAGGTATTTATTAATGAAAACAGAAAAATTAGGCAGAATTTTTCCCTTGGTGGGAGGGCGGGCCCCACCAGCTCGGCGGTGGGTGGGCAGCTAAACTCCGCCGCTGAAACGGGGCCCGCCACCATTTTGAGTGGGTGGGCCAATTATGGCCCGCCCGGCAGCCTGTCCAATGGGAAGCGCTATGTGCTTGCTGTGCGGGCGGGCGGGGGGATTCCCCATCTGTCAAAGAGCGCTGTTTCACACATGCACGCGAAAGAGCGCACTGCTCCCTGACACCAAGTGCTGTCTCAGGGGGATTATTGACAGGTAAAAAAACTCCAAAATTAGAAAAATATTAAAATTATTAACATGTCCCCCTCATGTGACAATGTCACACGAGATGGGACATGTTAATAAGAAACACATAAACTTTATGAAACTTTTTAAAAACGGACTGAAACCTCATCTCGCCAGTGGATGAAGTTTCATATATAATCAGGAGCCCGTTGGGGCTCCTGGCCCGCCCGCCAGCCTTAAAGTTGGACGGACAGGGTCTTTAACAATCTTAATTAGCCTGTCATTGGCCTTAATTGTGCATTGACAGGTCGGTGGACGGACAGCTGATTTCGCTGTCCGCCCGCCTTCCTGAGGATTTAAATGTACTGGGATGCTGTCAGGGGTTTCTCCCGACCTCATCACACGTCATCTTCCAGTCGGCGAGCGGGCTCCACCCCCAAATTGCCGAAGGGAAAATCTTGGCCTTTGGAGCTGAAATTCCTTCCGTTGTCTATTTTAAGAAAAATTGGATTTTATTAAGAAGTGCCAATTTTTCACTAAAGTTACCACAGTTCGGAATTTCTGTTCTGCTTAATGTTAATACCGTAAGTGCCTTTCCTGTTGAAAGAAGAGGAAGGTAGATTTGACCAACACTAACATTGATATGAGTAAATAATAATTCTGGGTATTAAATGCGTAAAAATATTCAGCATAAAGCCAATGGGCTGAAGCCAAAGCTTCTTACATATGATCACATCATATAAGTATTTTTCGTTGCATTTATAATATCCCTGAGGACGCATCAGCAATTTACAGTCTCGAGTTTGTATTTATTTGTGTGGTCGAGGTTAGGCGGCTTCGATGCAGAGACTGGAAATTGGGGTAGAGCCCACTTGCCCCAGGATTGTGCCCATTCTTCCGCCCACAAAGATATTCAATAAATACTTAATCAATCCAATTGGGATATCAAAAGAAACTTCTTCATTCTGAGACAAGTTAGAATGTGTATTTCGCTACTAAAGGGAGTAATTAAGGTGAATTACATAGATGTAGTCCAAGCTAAGCTAAATGAGGACATACAGCAGAAAGATATAGAAGGAAAGTTGGTGTGTTTGGATGAAAAGGAGCGGGAAGAGGTCTGTATGGAGCATTAATGCTGGCATGGACTGGGTGGCCTGTTTTTTGAGCTGTAAGTACTTTGTAATTTGTCAAAATTAATGATACAAATGGAGATAATTTGCTATCTGGTCTTTTCTCTCCATTTTTTTTGCCTTCAGTCTAGGTGAACCCAGAGTGAAATTTTGCACAGCAGAAATGGAAACATATTTTGCACAGAGCAGTGTTTAGGTCAAACAGACCCAGGCCAGTGGTTTTTCATTGCCTCAGTTGACGACCATTTTGGACCAACTCCAGAACAGCCAAACTCTGCATCAACTAATTTTATGATATTCTTTGAGAAGTAGTGGGATCAATAAGGTGCTGCATGTGACGCTAAGAGGTGGAACAGTTTGGGACATTCAAAATCAGCTTTTTCAGTTTACTTAAGGCACCTTTACTATATCATAACACCAACGATAACTGTTAACTACATCTCCAAACAGAATGAAGTATAAAACTACACACTCGGCAATCAATCTTTTCTAGGAGTGGTTACATTTTTAAACTTGCTTTCTGAGAAAATCAAGAAGAAAGCCACGAAAAGTATTCACAGGAAAAGACAAAATGTGTCTGCAGCTACTTTGAAAATGTGGATATATTTTCAACTCGTTGCCGTTACGTGAAACTTATATTTTGATAGAAATCAATGGAAACACCAATCAGGCGGCTTCTATAATTATAATTATAATAATTACAATAATAAATAATCTATAATTAAATGCTCCAACTGCTAGGCCAGAATTATACCTGGGCGCTAAGTTGAAAATCTTTATATCTGAACGTTTTGGCTACATTTCTAGTTAAGCACTTTGATAAAAACCTTTTAATTGAAATTTCAATGGTTTGAGATACATCAGGTTCTAATTTCTCTACATTTCTTACAGTTTAAAGCTCATTGCAATATGATACTAATGTAACAGATCTCACCATCATTGTTTGGCAGAGAGGAGTAGTTTGCAGCAAACCCACGTCTAGTAACACTGGAATCAGATCTAAAATATATTGTCATACTGCTCGATGAAGATGTAAAGATCTCATCTGATCCATTGCAAAATTTCGAAAGCAAAACAGAATTTGTTGAGGGCCCATCGTATATTGCAATATAATCATATGAGCACGCTGATGTATATTCCAGCCTGTTGAGAGAATGATCATAGTTTGAAAATGAACGTTGCAGTAAAACATTTTTTATAATCAACTTCCTGAATAAATTAGAGAATGATAATTATGCCTGCATCTATAAGCACCATTAGAAGACATTTCATTTCCTAAACAAAGGACACGAGAACATATTGGACAAGTAAAAAAGGAAGATTTGCATTAACATAACACTTTTCATGATCAGCAGCATTTTACAGCCAATGAAATGCTTTGGAAGTGTATGCCTTGTTGTTATGTGGGTGACAAGGCGATTAAGTTGTGCGCAGCAAATTTCCACAAACAGCATTCTGACGACAACCAGACAATCTGTTCTTGTGATGTTGATTGACCGGGGATAACGCCCCTGCTATTTCTTCAGATAGTGGAAACTCTTACATCCAGTCAAGCAGGCAGACAGGACCTCAATTTATCATCTCATCCATAAGACGTTCCACCTCCAACAATGGAGAGTTTCCTCAAACACTGGAGTGTCAGTCTTGATTTTTGTGCTCAAGCCTTGGAGAGGGACTTGAACCCAGAACCTTGTGACTCAGAGACAAGTATGCTACTAAATGAGCTTTTGCGACAAACAGTAGAGTGAACTCAATGTATCCAGCCCATTCTTTCCACAGATCTAGTGGGATTTGCTTCATAAATACTCCAATAAATTTGTCTTGAAATTCTCTCCCAGCTTTTCAAGATTATCAAACATAACAGCAATACATTGTAAGATGTAAATTCCAAAGGAGACAAGGACTCCCCACGCAGGTTTCAACTATGCATTCAGCTGTGAAACAACCACTGGAAATTCAACTGCAGGAAAACTCACAGCCTGCTGAGAATGCTTTGTTTAATAATGTCCTCACTTCAGCTGTAATGCATCAAGTTCCTTCAAGAAACTAGGCTTGCCTCATGGGACACTGGCCATCATAAACCAGAGACTGAGTTAACCATAATTTGTACAAGTGTACTCCATTTACCTATGTCAAAGAGATTGTGGGGCCACATTGTGTGTGAGCATGCATGTGAGGACGAGTATGTGCGATGTAGCGGTTTAAAGTTGGGTTAAGTGTATGAGAATAAATAACATTATTTAGATTAAAAGTCACAAAAGGCTGCTGCTCATTCTGTTAAACTGACATACAATCTGCAAGGGGTATGAAAGCACACACAATCTTTAATCACTAAACATACTAATCGTGGCGGCTAAACGAAGACAAACATTTTGTTCATAACACAATCACATCTTTTGGATTTTCCCATTTAGCGAGTGAACAATCCTTTGTTGCATACAGACTTGTATACAGACACATTTCTTGTTCCAATATTTAACAACTCATACAAAAACAAAGCACTGCAGATACTAGAAATCTGAAATAACAGCAGAATATGCTGGATATACTCAACAAGTCCGGCAGCCTCTGAGGAGAGACAAACAGAAATAACGTTAAACCTGTTCACGCTCCGCAGAGGCTGCCCGACCAACTGACTATTTCCAGTATTTCTGTTTTTATTTCATTAACTTATATTTATCTATATTGATCTAAGTATTTGCACCTGATTCAATTTAGTCTACTGTATTTGCTGCGGAGACTAAACACAGACTGCATGGCCGCTTTGCAGAACACATTCTCTCAATCTGCAAGCATGACCCAGACCTTCCTATCGCTTTCCATTTGAATTCACCACCTACCTCTCATTTCTGTCCTGGCCTGACAATATGTTCCAATGAGGCACAATGCAAACTGGAGGAACAGCACCTCATCTTCCAGTAAGGCACTATACAGCCTTCTGGACCAAACATTGAGTTCAACAACTTCAGGCCATGAAAACTGTCCTCCATTCTGATCTTTTTCTAATTTTTTCCCAATCCCCTCTACGCACAGGGCCATCTGTAACTTCTTCTTCTGCTTGGCATTCACAGAGCACTAACCCTTGTTCTGCTATTAATATATTCTTCTATCTTACCTTTATGCCACTATTAGCACCTTCTATAGTCCTTAACACTACCATTAGCACTCCGTTTGTCCTATGTCCATGACATCTTTGTCAAATCTCTCCTGAGCTCCAACAACGACTTCCTATTTTTCTCCACCTGCTCCACCACTCCTTCGCGCCCCACTCCCTTCTTCAACAGCGTATAATCCCTCACATTTCTGCCTCTCGTAGCTCTGAAGAAGAGTATTACAGACCCAAAATTTTTACTCTGTTTCTCACTCCACAGATGCTGCCAGGCCTGCTGAGTGTTTCCAGCATTTTCTATTTTTTTTACTATATTTGATCTAAGTAAGATTGTTGCACCATTTCCTCCAGTCTGTTATTATTGCATGAAATTATATTTACCTCAATAAGATTTGTCCTGTTTCACACCTCTACCTGATTAAAGGATCTATATCATATTGAACTATTCCAGACACATTTACACTTGTTTCATGATCACATAGTACATTTTGTAACAGCTGACTGCTGATCTCTATTCCAGACAGGGAAATATCTCAGATCAGATCTTTCAGTTAGTCATATGAGTTTTATTTTACTGGGAAGACCTAACATCTTTCTATAATATTGTTTCTTGTCAACTAAATGGGGAATACGTCCTTGCTGTAATTTAAGTGAAGTGAATCCATTCGCAATAGTTAATTGGCAGCAAATATTCCTGCCATTCTTTAAATTAAACTATAGAAGTGAAATATTTTTACTTACTCAACGTAAGTGAATTGTAGCTTTATGATATGGTTTCTGTCCCCTCTTATATACCAAGAGCATTGTGCATCATTTGGATAGGGGTATGGATAATTGGGACTGAGAATAGACCCATAGGCAGCATCAAGATACCCTCCACAAGATCCACCTATCAACAGTAAGAAAATGGATAAGTTCATGAGTGCAATACATGATAAAAGAACAAGCTATTTCTTTTTTATTCTCTACCAAAATTCTTTGCCATTTTTCCAGCACATAAGAAATTTAAACAGGAATAGGACATAGAGGCCCTGGAGCCTGCTTCGCCATTCATTATGATCGTGGATAATCTTCCTTTTCTCATAATATTTCTTAAAACCATTCACTCCTTGTTCCTATAAGGTTCCACAGCTTCTGGTCACCAGTCTCCTTCTTTATATCACTGTTGATCATATTGACAGTGATTGGTCACATGTTAATTATTGGGCTATCACAGCTGAGCCTGATTCTGATTTCACCAGATGTCCATACACACGGACTACCAATGGCAGCTAGTGGGAAGCCTGATAGGACCTCTTTATTCTCTTCAGTAGCTTATGTGAGCTCTGAGGCCCATAGCAACCCTGCAATTGCTTTGCCTGCCACCAGATAACCCAACTGGTATTCAATCCTGGAAAGTTCCTGTTTGTGTGGTTCAGCTATTTGCTCAATACGCTTGCAAAGTGTTTGGTGGAGCCAGATATATATTCTAACGTGTAAATATAAATACAAAAAATTACACAACGTATTCCACATATTAACCTGCAGGTTTTTTATTCCCTCATGCATAAAAAGGTGAGCTTTGTGATTTTTAGATGTGATTGTTAACATTGCATAGCTAAAGAACTGACATTCTGCAGCAATGTGACATTTCTTATCAAATCTATTGTGCCCATTCTTCAATGACTTGTATCCTTTTGTTATTTTACTGCAGACCATTAGATTTCTGTATTTAAAAGACATTTTCCTACTAAATTTGCATCATTACTAGCATTTCAACTTTTGATATTTAAACATTCCCCATTTTTGTCAAATTTTCATTGCTCAGTTAAATCAAATTTTTAACAACATTGGCGCAGATATGAAGACTGGCAACAAGGTGAAGTAGCAGATGGTTGCTTCTGTGCACATAACTGTACCCAAGCACAATCACAGTGTTCATGAAATGGGAGGTCATGTCAACTCAGCCCTGATATCTCTATGTTTGGAAACTCCTCTCTCTGAATTTGATTTTTAAAGAAAAAGATGAGGAATATTTAAAATTACTTACCTGATGTTGGTGTTGTGTAGGTTTCTAAAAGTACAGATTAAAATGAGCAAAATTATTTAGTGAACCATAAAGAAATAATGATAAAATATTTTTTCCAGGTATGAGATAACAGGTACATTATGTAGAAATCGTAGGTAAATAATTCGATACAGATTTACAATTTGTTATCATATCCCTTCACCTCCTTTTATACCTATTCAACCGAAACTTGAATATTGACATGGGCTTCAGCCTCAGGTGGCGCACAGCCAATTCTCCCCGATAGGTGTTTGTTTGAGTTTCGAAGTCTACAGTTGTTACAACAGGGTGTTCTGAGAACACAGTTTGACGGATAGCTCAAAGTGACTAATGCAGGGTTAGTTTTCTTTGATGTTGAAACAGAATAGATTTATAAATAATTAATCAAAGTTTAACCATTTGAAGAGATTTAAAAACTTTGAGTGGATTTAATGAATGTGTAGCATTTTAATAGCAACAGTGTAGGTCTGAGAGCTGTATTAAGTTGTTGGAAGTTCATTTTCTGGCATCTCCACGTGGCCGCTGAGGTCTGCATATGGTGGATACTGGATGAGTTGCTATGCAGGTGGCATTGAAGGCTTGCGGTGTCACGGAGGTGGACATGGGTGTTGAGGGAGTGTGACGGGGGAGAGCTAGAGGGTCGAACAAGTTCTAAGACAACTGGAACAAAGTCCCAGGCAACCAATGTGGGCCTTGTAAACAGACTGCATCAGCACCCGCCCGCCCCTGTGGCAGTCTATGCACTATAGAGTCCTGTGTTCAATCATTGTTTCCATATCTGCGACTGTTTACTTTGGAATGTAACAACCTTAACATGGAGGAGGGATTCCTTCATTCTTTCAAGAAATAAAACAATTAATCTTGTTGGACAGAAGCTGCATAATTTCAAGACTCTATCACTAGGCATAGCATTGCCCAGCTAAAGTGCCCCTCAGTGTCATTGTACACAGAGGATGCAGCACTGATAAAGTTCTTATTTTTAATGATAAAACTTCTCTGTTAAGATTTGATTTTTCTATGCAGGATAAAAGCAATGATGTAATAATATTAAACTTTTAACAGGTATTTATTAACGAGAACAGAAAAATTAGGCAGAATTTTTCCCTTGGTGGGAGGGCGGGCTCCACCGATCGGCGGCGGGTGGGCAGCCAAATTCCACCGCTGAAATGGGGCCCGCCGCCATTTTGAGTGGGTGGGCCAATTAAGGCACGCCCGGCAGCCTGTCCAATGGGAAGCGCTATGTGCTTACTGTGCGGGCGGGCGGGGGATTCCCCATCTGTCAATGTGCGCTGTTTCACACATGCGCGCAAAAGAGCGCACTGCTCCCTGACACCAAGTGCTGTCTCAGCGAGATTACTGACAGGTAAAAAAACTCCAAAAATAGAAAAATATTAAAATTATTTACATATCCCCTCTTGTGACAATGTCACACGAGATGGGACATGTTAATAAGAAACACATAAACTTTATGAAACTTTTTAAAAACGGACTGAAACCTCATCCCGCCAGTGGATGAAGTTTCATGTATAATCAGGAGCCCGCTGGGGCTCCTGGCCTGCCCGCCAGCCTTAAGGTTGGACGGACAGGGTCTTTAACAATCTTAATTAGCCTGTCAATGGCCTTAATTGTGCATTGACAGGTTGGTGGGCGGACAGCTGATTTCACTGTCCGCCCGCCTTCCTGAAGATTTAAATGTACTGGGATGCTGTCAGGGGTTTCTCCCGACGCCATCCCACGTCACCTTCCTGAAAATTTAAAGGGACCGGTATGACGTCGGCTGTTCCTCCCGACCTCATCCCGCGTGATTTTCCTGTCGGCGAGCGGGCTCTGCCCCCAGATCGCCGACGGGAAAATCTTGGCCTTTGGAGCTGAAATTCCTTCCGTTGTCTATTTTAAGAAAAATTGGATTTTATTAAGAAGTGCCAATTTTTCACTAAAGTTACCACAGTTCGGAATTTCTGTTCTACTTAATGTTAATACCGTAAGTGCCTTTCCTGTTGAAAGAAGAGGAAGGTAGATTTGACCAACACTAACATTGATATGAGTAAATAATAATTCTGGGTATTAAATGCGTAAAAATATTCAGCATAAAGCCAATGGGCTGAAGCCAAAGCTTCTTACATATGATCACATCATGTAAGTATTTTTCGTTGCATTTATAATATCCCTGAGGACGCATCAGCAATTTACAGTCTCGAGTTTGTATTTATTTGTGTGGTCGAGGTTAGGCGGCTTTGATGCAGTGACTGGAAATTGGGGTAGAGCCCACTTGCCCCAGGATTGTGCCCATTCTTCCGCCCACAAAGATATTCAATAAATACTTAATCAATCCAATTGGGATATCAGAAGAAACTGCTTCATTCTGAGACAAGTTAGAATGTGTATTTCGCTACTAAAGGGAGTAATTAAGGTGAATTACATAGATGTTGTCCAAGCTAAGCTAAATGAGGACATACAGCATACATATAGAGAAGGAAAGTTGGTGTGTTTGGATGAAAAGGAGCGGGAAGAGGTCTGTATGGAGCATTAATGCTGGCATGGACTGGGTGGCCTGTTTTTTGAGCTGTAAGTACTTTGTAATTTGTCAAAATTAATGATACAAATGGAGATAATTTGCTATCTGGTCTTTTCTCTCCATTTTTTTTGCCTTCAGTCTAGGTGAACCCAGAGTGAAATTTTGCACAGCAGAGATGGAAACATATTTTGCACAGAGCAGTGTTTAGGTCAAACAGACCCAGGCCAGTGGTTTTTCATTGCCTCAGTTGACGACCATTTTGGACCAACTCCAGAACAGCCAAACTCTGCATCAACTAATTTTATGATATTCTTTGAGAAGTAGTGGGATCAATAAGGTGCTGCATGTGACGCTAAGAGGTGGAACAGTTTGGGACATTCAAAATCAGCTTTTTCAGTTTACTTAAGGCACCTTTACTATATCATAACACCAACGATAACTGTTAACTACATCTCCAAACAGAATGAAATATAAAACTACACACTCGGCCTTCAATCTTTTCTAGGAGTGGATACATTTTTAGACTTGCTTTCTGAGAAAATCAAGAAGAAAGCCACGAAAAGTGTTCACATGAAAAGACAAAATGTGTCTGCAGCTACTTTGAAAATGTGGATATATTTTCAACTCGTTGCTGTTACGTGAAACTTATATTTTGATAGAAATCAATGGAAACACCAATCAGGCGGCTTCTATAATAATAATTATAATAATTACAATAATAAATAATCTATAATTAAATGCTCCAACTGCTAGGCCAGAATTATACTTGGGCGCTAAGTTGAAAATCTTTATATCTGAACGTTTTGGCTACATTTCTAGTTAAGCACTTTGATAAAAACCTTTTAATTGAAATTTCAATGGTTTGAGATACATCAGGTTCTAATTTCTCTACATTTCTTACAGTTTAAAGCACATTGCAATATGATACTAATGTAACAGATCTCACCATCATTGTTTGGCAGAGAGGAGTAGTTTGCAGCAAACCCACGTCTAGTAACACTGGAATCAGATCTAAAATATATTGTCATACTGCTCGATGAAGATGTAAAGATCTCATCTGATCCATTGCAAAATTTCGAAAGCAAAACAGAATTTGTTGAGGGCCCATCGTATATTGCAATATAATCATATGAGCACGCTGATGTATATTCCAGCCTGTTGAGAGAATGATCATAGTTTGAAAATGAACGTTGCAGTAAAACATTTTTTACAATCAACTTCCTGAATAAATTAGAGAATGATAATTATGCCTGCATCTCTAAGCACCATTAGAAGACATTTCATTTCCTAAACAAAGGACACGAGAACATATTGGACAAGTAAAAAAGGTAGATTTGCATTGACATAACACTTTTCATGATCAGCAGCATTTTACAGCCAATGAAATGCTTTGGAAGTGTATCCCTTGTTGTAAAGTGGGTGACAAGGCGATTAAGTTGTGCGCAGCAAATTTCCACAAACAGCATTCTGACGACAACCAGACAATCTGTTCTTGTGATGTTGATTGAACGGGGATAACGCCCCTGCTATTTCTTCAGATAGTGGAAACTCTTACATCCAGTCAAGCAGGCAGACAGGACCTCAATTTATCATCTCATCCATAAGACGTTCCACCTCCAACAATGGAGAGTTTCCTCAAACACTGGAGTGTCAGTCTTGATTTTTGTGCTCAAGCCTTGGAGAGGGACTTGAACCCAGAACCTTGTGACTCAGAGACAAGTATGCTACTAAATGAGCTTTTGCGACAAACAGTAGAGTGAACTCAATGTATCCAGCCCATTCTTTCCACAGATCTAGTGGGATTTGCTTCATAAATACTCCAATAAATTTGTCTTGAAATTCTCTCCCAGCTTTTCAAGATTATCAAACATAACAGCAATACATTGTAAGATGTAAATTCCAAAGGAGACAAGGACTCCCCACGCAGGTTTCAACTATGCATTCAGCTGTGAAACAACCACTGGAAATTCAACTGCAGGTAACCTCACAGCCTGCTGAGAATGCTTTGTTTAATAATGTCCTCACTTCAGCTGTAATGCATCAAGTTCCTTCAAGAAACTAGGCTTGCCTCATGGGACACTGGCCATCATAAACCAGAGACTGAGTTAACCATAATTTGTACAAGTGTACTCCTTTTACCTCTGTCAAAGAGATTGTGGGGCCACATTGTGTGTGAGCATGCATGTGAGGACGAGTATGTGCGATGTAGCGGTTTAAAGTTGGGTTAAGTGTATGAGAATAAATAACATTATTTAGATTAAAAGTCACAAAAGACTGCTGCTGATTCTGTTAAACTGACATACAATCTGCAAGGGGTATGAAAGCACACACAATCTTTAATCACTAAACATACTAATCATGGCGGGCAAACGAAGACAAACATTTTGTTCATGACACAATCACATCTCTTGGTTTTTCCAATTTAGCGAGTGAACAATCCTTTGTTACATACAGACTTGTATACAGACACATTTCTTGTTCCAATATTTAACAACTCATACAAAAACAAAGCACTGCAGATACTAGAAATCTGAAATAACAGCAGAATATGCTGGATATACTCAACAAGTCTGGCAGCCTCTAGAGGAGAGACAAACAGAAATAATGTTAAACCTGTTCACTCTCCACAGAGGCTCCCCAACCTACAGACTATTTCCAGTATTTCTGGTTTTATTTCATTAACTTATATTTATCTATATTGATCTAAGTATTTGCACCTGATTCAATTTAGTCTACTGTATTTGCTGTGGAGACTAAACACAGACTGCATGGCCGCTTTGCAGAACACATTCTCTCAATCTGCAAGCATGACCCAGACCTTCCTATCGCTTTCCATTTGAATTCACTACCTACCTCTCATTTCTGTCCTGGCCTGACAATATGTTCCAATGAGGCACAATGCAAACTGGAGGAACAGCACCTCATCTTCCAGTAAGGCACTATACAGCCTTCTGTACTAAACATTGAGTTCAACAACTTCAGGCCATGAAAACTGTCCTCCATTCTGAACTTTTTCTAATTTTTTCCCCATCCCCTCCACGCACAGGGCCATCTGTAACTTCTTCTTTTGCTTTGCATTCACAGAGCACTTACCCTTGTTCTGCTATTAATATGTTCTGCTATCTTACCTTTATGCCACTATTAGCACCTTCTATAGTCCTTAACACTACCATTAGCACTCCGTTTGTCCTATGTCCATGACATCTTTGTCAAATCTCTCCTGAGCTCCAACAACGACTTCCTATTTTTCTCCACCTGCTCCACCACTCCTTCGCGCCCCACCCCCTTCTTCAACAGTGTATAATCCCTCACATTTCTGCCTCTCGTAGCTCTGAAGAAGAGTATTACAGACCCAAAATTTTTACTCTGTTTCTCTCTCCACAGATGCTGCCAGGCCTGCTGAGTGTTTCCAGCATTTTCTATTTTTTTTACTATATTTGATCTAAGTAAGATTTTTGCACCATTTCCTCCAGTCTGTTATTATTGCATGAAATTATATTTACCTCAATAAGATTTGTCCTGTTTCAGACCTCTACCTGATTAATGGATCTATATCACGTTGAACTATTCCAGACACATTTACACTTGTTTCATGATCACATAGTACATTTTGTAACAGCTGACTGCTGATCTCTATTCCAGACAGGGAAATATCTCAGATCAGATCTTTCAGTTAGTCATATGAGTTTTATTTTACTGGGAAGACCTAACAGCATTCTATAATATTGTTTCTTGTCAACAAAATGGGGAATACGTCCTTGCTGTAATTTAAGTGAAGTGAATCATTTAGCAATGGTTAATTGGCAGCAAATACTCCTGCCATTCTTTAAATTAAATTATAGAAGTGAAACATTTCTACTTACTCAACGTAAGTGAATTCCAGCTTTATGATTTGGGTTCTTCCCCCTCTTATATACCAAGTGCATTGTGCATCATTTGGATAGGGGGAAGGATAATTGGGACTGATAACAGACCCATAGGCAGCATCAAGATACCCTCCGCAAGTTCCACCTATCAACAGTAAGAAAATGGTTAAGTTCACGAGTGCAAGACATGATAAAAGAACAATCTATTTCTTTTTTATTCTCTACCAAAATTCTTTGCCAATATTCCTGCACATAAGAAATTTAAACAGGAATAGGACATAGAGGTCCTGGGACCTGTTTCACCATTCATTATGATCATGGATAATCTTCCTTTTCTCATAATATTTCTTAGAACCATTCACTCCTTGTTCTTACAAGGTTCCACAGCTACTGGTCACCAGTCACCATCTTTATGTCATTGTTGATCGTATTGACAGTGATTGGTCACATGTTAATTATTTGGCGATCAGAGCTGAGCCTGATTCTGATTGCGCCAGATGTCCATACACACGGACTACCAATGGCAGCTAGTGGGAAGCCTGATAGGACCTCTTCATTCTCTTCAGTAGCTCATGTGGGCACTGAGGCCCATAGCCACCCTGCCTTTGCTTTGGCTACAACCAGATAACCCAATTGGCAAACAAACTTCGAAATTTCCTGTTTGTGTGGTTCAGCTATTCGCTGAATACGCTTGCAGAGTGTTTGGTGGAGCCAGATATATATTCTAACGTGTAAATATAAATACAAAAAATTACACAACGTATTCCACATATTAACCTGCAGGTTTTTCATTTCCTTTTGCATAAAACGGTGAGCTTTGTGATTTTTAGATGTGATTGTTAACATTGCATAGCTAAAGAACTGACATTCTGCAGCAATGTGACATTTCTTATCAAATCTATTGTGCCCATTCTTCAATGACTTGTATCCTTTTGTTACTTTACTACAGACCATTAGATTTCTGTATTTAAAAGACATTTTCCTACTAACATTTGCAACACTACCAGCATTTCAATTTTTGATATTTAAACCTTCCCCATTATTGTCAAATTTTCATTGCTCAGTTAAATCAAATTTTTAACAACATTGGCTCCATTGACAAGCTCACCAACACTTCAGGCACAGACATGAGGAGCGGCAACATGACTGTACCCAGGCACAATCACAATGTTCATGAAATGGGAGGTCATGTCAACTCAGCCCTGATATATCTATGTTTGGAAACTCCTCTGCCTGAAGTTGATTTTTAAAGAAAAAGATGAAGAACATTTAAAAATAGTTACCTGATGTTGGTGTTATGAAGGTTTCTAAAAGTACAGATTAAAAGGAGGAAAATTATTTAGTGAACCATAAAGAAATAACGATAAAATATTTTTTCCAGCTATGAGATAACAGATACAATATGTAGAAATTACAATATGAAAACATGCTATTCATCCCAACAAGCCCATGACAATATTTACCCCAACTCCTCACATAGGTAAATAATTCGATTCACATTTACAATTTGCTATCATATCCCTTCACCTCCTTTTATACCTATTCAACCGAAACTTGAATATTGACATGGGCTTCAGCCTCAGGTGGCGCACAGCCAATTCTCCCCGATAGGTGTTTGTTTGAGTTTCGAAGTCTACAGTTGTTACAACAGGGTGTTCTGAGACCACAGTTTGACGGACAGCTCAAAGGGACTAATGCAGGGTTAGCTTTCTTTGATGTTGAAACAGAATAGATTTATAAATAATTAATCAAAGTTTAACCATTTGAAGAGATTTAAAAACTTTGAATGGATTTAATGAATGGGTAGCATTTCAATATCAACTGTGTAGGACTGAGAGCTGTATTAAGTTGTTGGAAGTTCGTTTTCTGGCATCTCCACGTGGCCGCTGAGGTCTGCATATGGTGGATACTGGATGAGTTGCTATGCAGGTGGCATTGAAGGCTTGCGGTGTCACGGGGATGGTGATGGTGTTTGAGGGAGTGTGACGGGGAAGAGCTAGAGGATCGAAGAAGTTCTAAGACAACTGGAACAAAGTCCCAGACAACCAATGTGGGCCTTGTAACCAGACTGCATCAGCACCCGCCCGCCCCTGTGGCAGTCTATGCACTATAGAGTCCTGTGTTCAATCATTGTTTCCAAATCTTCGACTGTTAACTTTGCAAGGTAACAACCTTAACATGGAGGAGGGATTCCTTCATTCTTTCATAAAATAAGACAATTAATCTTGTTGGACGGAAGCTGAATAACTTCAAAGATCAATCACTAGGCATAGCATTGCCCAGCTAAAGTGCCCCTCAGTGTCATTGTACATAGAGGATGCAGCACTGATAAAGTTCGTATTTTTGATGATAAAACTGCTCTGTTAAGATTTGATTTTTCTATGCAGGATAAAAGCAATGATGTAATAATATTAAATTTTCAACAGGTATTTATTAATGAAAACAGAAAAATTAGGCAGAATTTTTCCCTTGGTGGGAGGGCAGGCCCCACCAGCTCGGCGGTGGGTAGGCAGCTAAACTCCGCCGCTGAAACGGGGCCCGCCGCCATTTTGAGTGGGTTGGCCAATTAAGGTCCGCCCGTCAGCCTGTCCAATGGGAAGCGCTATGTGCTTGCTGTGCGGGCGGGCGGGGGATTCCCCATCTGTCAATGTGCGCTGTTTCACACATGCACACAAAAGAGCGCACTGCTCCCTGACACCAAGTGCTGTCTCAGCGAGATTACTGACAGGTAAAAAAACTCCAAAAATAGAAAAATATTAAAATTATTAACATGTCCCCCTCATGTGACAATGTCACACGAGATGGGACATGTTAATAAGAAACACATAAACTTTATGAAACTTTTTAAAAACGGACTGAAACCTCATCTCGCCAGTGGATGAAGTTTCATATATAATCAGGAGCCCGCTGGGGCTCCTGGCCTGCCCGCCAGCCTTAAAGTTGGACGGACAGGGTCTTTAACAATCTTAATTAGCCTGTCAATGGCCTTAATTGTGCATTGACAGGTCGGTGGGCGGACAGCTGATTACACTGACCGCCCGCCTTCCTGAAGATATAAATGTACTGGGATGCTGTCAGGGGTTTCTCCCGACCTCATCCCACGTCATCTTCCAGTCGGCGAGCGGGCTCCGCCCCCAAATCGCCGACGGGAAAATCTTGGCCTTTGGAGCTGAAATTCCTTCCGTTGTCTATTTTAAGAAAAATTGGATTTTATTAAGAAGTGCCAATTTTTCACTAAAGTTACCACAGTTCGGAATTTCTGTTCTGCTTAATGTTAATACCGTAAGTGCCTTTCCTGTTGAAAGAAGAGGAAGGTAGATTTGACCAACACTAACATTGATATGAGTAAATAATAATTCTGGGTATTAAATGCGTAAAAATATTCAGCATAAAGCCAATGGGCTGAAGCCAAAGCTTCTTACATATGATCACATCATATAAGTATTTTTCGTTGCATTTATATTATCCCTGAGGACGCATCAGCAATTTACAGTCTCGAGTTTGTATTTATTTGTGTGGTCGAGGTTAGGCGGCTTTGATGCAGAGACTGGAAATTGGGGTAGAGCCCACTTGCCCCAGGATTGTACCCATTCTTCCGCCCACAAAGATATTCAATAAATACTTAATCAATCCAATTGGGATATCAAAAGAAACTGCTTCATTCTGAGACAAGTTAGAATGTGTATTTCGCTACTAAAGGGAGTAATTAAGGTGAATTACATAGATGTAGTCCAAGCTAAGCTAAATGAGGACATACAGCAGAAAGATATAGAAGGAAAGTTGGTGTGTTTGGATGAAAAGGAGCGGGAAGAGGTCTGTATGGAGCATTAATGCTGGCATGGACTGGGTGGCCTGTTTTTTGAGCTGTAAGTACTTTGTAATTTGTCAAAATTAATGATACAAATGGAGATAATTTGCTATCTGGTCTTTTCTCTCCATTTTTTTTGCCTTCAGTCTAGGTGAACCCAGAGTGAAATTTTGCACAGCAGAGATGGAAACATATTTTGCACAGAGCAGTGTTTAGGTCAAATAGACCCAGGCCAGTGGTTTTTCATTGTCTCAGTTGACGACCATTTTGGACCAACTCCAGAGCAGCCAAACTCTGCATCAACTAATTTTATGATATTCTTTGAGAAGTAGTGAGATCAATAAGGTGCTGGATGTGACGCTAAGAGGTGGAACAGTTTGGGACATTCAAAATCAGCTTTTTCAGTTTACTTAAGGCACCTTTACTATATCATAACACCAACGATAACTGTTAACTACATCTCCAAACAGAATGAAATATAAAACTACACACTCGGCAATCAATCTCTTCTAGGAGTGGATACATTTTTAAACTTGCTTTCTGAGAAAATCAAGAAGAAAGCCACGAAAAGTGTTCACACGAAAAGACAAAATGTGTCTGCAGCTACTTTGAAAATGTGGATATATTTTCAACTCGTTGCCGTTACGTGAAACTTATATTTTGATAGAAATCAATGGAAACACCAATCAGGCGGCTTCTATAATAATAATTATAATAATTACAATAATAAATAATCTATAATTAAATGCTCCAACTGCTAGGCCAGAATTATACCTGGGCGCTAAGTTGAAAATCTTTATATCTGAACGTTTTGGCTACATTTCTAGTTAAGCACTTTGATAAAAACCTTTTAATTGAAATTTCAATGGTTTGAGATACATCAGGTTCTAATTTCTCTACATTTCTTACAGTTTAAAGCACATTGCAATATGATACTAATGTAACAGATCTCACCATCATTGTTTGGCAGAGAGGAGTAGTTTGCAGCAAACCCACGTCTAGTAACACTGGAATCAGATCTAAAATATATTGTCATACTGCTCGATGAAGATGTAAAGATCTCATCTGATCCATTGCAAAATTTCGAAAGCAAAACAGAATTTGTTGAGGGCCCATCGTATATTGCAATATAATCATATGAGCACGCTGATGTATATTCCAGCCTGTTGAGAGAATGATCATAGTTTGAAAATGAACGTTGCAGTAAAACATTTTTTATAATCAACTTCCTGAATAAATTAGAGAATGATAATTATGCCTGCATCTCTAAGCACCATTAGAAGACATTTCATTTCCTAAACAAAGGACACGAGAACATATTGGACAAGTAAAAAAGGAAGATTTGCATTGACATAACACTTTTCATGATCAGCAGCATTTTACAGCCAATGAAATGCTTTGGAAGTGTATCCCTTGTTGTAAAGTGGGTGACAAGGCGATTAAGTTGTGCGCAGCAAATTTCCACAAACAGCATTCTGACGACAACCAGACAATCTGTTCTGGTGATGTTGATTGAACGGGGATAACGCCCCTGCTATTTCTTCAGATAGTGGAAACTCTTACATCCAGTCAAGCAGGCAGACAGGACCTCAATTTATCATCTCATCCATAAGACGTTCCACCTCCAACAATGGAGAGTTTCCTCAAACACTGGAGTGTCAGTCTTGATTTTTGTGCTCAAGCCTTGGAGAGGGACTTGAACCCAGAACCTTGTGACTCAGAGACAAGTATGCTACTAAATGAGCTTTTGTGACAAACAGTAGAGTGAACTCAATGTATCCAGCCCATTCTTTCCACAGATCTAGTAGGATTTGCTTCATAAATACTCCAATAAATTTGTCTTGAAATTCTCTCCCAGCTTTTCAAGATTATCAAACATAACAGCAATACATTGTAAGACATAAATTCCAAAGGAGACAAGGACTCCCCACGCAGGTTTCAACTATGCATTCAGCTGTGAAACAACCACTGGAAATTCAACTGCAGGAAAACTCACAGCCTGCTGAGAATGCTTTGTTTAATAATGTCCTCACTTCAGCTGTAATGCATCAAGTTCCTTCAAGAAACTAGGCTTGCCTCATGGGACACTGGCCATCATAAACCAGAGACTGAGTTAACCATAATTTGTACAAGTGTACTCCATTTACCTATGTCAAAGAGATTGTGTGGCCACATTGTGTGTGAGCATGCATGTGAGGACGTGTATGTGAGATGTAGCGATTTAAAGTTGGGTTAAGTGTATGAGAATAAATAACATTATTTAGATTAAAAGTCACAAAAGACTGCTGCTGATCCTGTTAAACTGACATACAATCTGCAAGGGGTATGAAAGCACACACAATCTTTAATCTCTAAACATACTAATCGTGGTGGCTAAACGAAGACAAACATTTTGTTCATAACACAATCACATCTTTTGGTTTTTCCCATTTAGCGAGTGAACAATCCTTTGTTACATACAGACTTGTATACAGACACATTTCTTGTTCCAATATTTAACAACTCATACAAAAACAAAGCACTGCAGATACTAGAAATCTGAAATAACAGCAGAATATGCTGGATATACTCAACAAGTCTGGCAGCCACTGAGGAGAGACAAACAGAAATAATGTTAAACCTGTTCACTCTCCACAGAGGCTGCCCGACCAACTGACTATTTCCAGTATTTCTGTTTTTATTTCATTAACTTATATTTATCTATATTGATCTAAGTATTTGCACTTGATTCAATTTAGTCTACTGTATTTGCTGCGGAGACTAAACACAGACTGCACGGCTGCTTTGCAGAACACATTCTCTCAATCTGCAAGCATGACCCAGACCTTCCTATCGCTTTCCATTTGAATTCACCACCTGCCTCTCATTTCTGTCCTGGCCTGACAATATGTTCCAATGAGGCACAATGCAAACTGGAGGAACAGCACCTCATCTTCCAGTAAGGCACTATACAGCCTTCTGGACCTAACATTGAGTTCAACAACTTCAGGCCATGAAAACTGTCCTCCATTCTGATCTTTTTCTAGTTTTTTCACAATCCCCTCCACGCACAGGGCCATCTGTAACTTCTTCTTCTGCTTGGCATTCACAGAGCACTAACCCTTGTTCTGCTATTAATATATTCTTCTATCTTACCTTTATGCCACTATTAGCACCATCTATAGTCCTTAACACTACCATTAGCACTCCGTTTGTCCTATGTCCATGACATCTTTGTCAAATCTCTCCTGAGCTCCAACAACGACTTCCTATTTTTCTCCACCTGCTCCACCACTCCTTCGCGCCCCACCCCCTTCTTCAACAGTGTATAATCCCTCACATTTCTGCCTCTCGTAGCTCTGAAGAAGAGTATTACAGACCCAAAATTTTTACTCTGTTTCTCTCTCCACAGATGCTGCCAGGCCTGCTGAGTGTTTCCAGCATTTTCTATTTTTTTTACTATATTTGATCTAAGTAAGATTGTTGCACCATTTCCTCCAGTCTGTTATTATTGCATGAAATTATATTTACCTCAATAAGATTTGTCCTGTTTCAGACCTCTACCTGATTAAAGGATCTATATCACATTGAACTATTCCAGACACATTTACACTTGTTTCATGATCACATAGTACATTTTGTAACAGCTGACTGCTGATCTCTATTCCAGACAGGGAAATATCTCAGATCAGATCTTTCAGTTAGTCATGTCAGTTTTATTTTACTGGGAAGACCTAACATCTTTCTATAATATTGTTTCTTGTCAACTAAATGGGGAATACGTCCTTGCTGTAATTTAAGTGAAGTGAATCCATTCGCAATAGTTAATTGGCAGCAAATATTCCTGCCATTCTTTAAATTAAACTATAGAAGTGAAATATTTTTACTTACTCAACGTAAGTGAATTGTAGCTTTATGATATGGTTTCTGTCCCCTCTTATATACCAAGAGCATTGTGCATCATTTGGATAGGGGTATGGATAATTGGGACTGAGAATAGACCCATAGGCAGCATCAAGATACCCTCCACAAGATCCACCTATCAACAGTAAGAAAATGGATAAGTTCACGAGTGCAATACATGATAAAAGAACAAGCTATTTCTTTTTTATTCTCTACCAAAATTCTTTGCCATTTTTCCAGCACATAAGAAATTTAAACAGGAATAGGACATAGAGGCCCTGGAGCCTGCTTCGCCATTCATTATGATCGTGGATAATCTTCCTTTTCTCATAATATTTCTTAAAACCATTCACTCCTTGTTCCTATAAGGTTCCACAGCTTCTGGTCACCAGTCACCTTCTTTATATCACTGTTGATCGTATTGACAGTGATTGGTCACATGTTAATTATTGGGCTATCACAGCTGAGCCTGATTCTGATTTCACCAGATGTCCATACACACGGACTACCAATGGCAGCTAGTGGGAAGCCTGATAGGACCTCTTTATTCTCTTCAGTAGCTTATGTGAGCTCTGAGGCCCATAGCCACCCTGCCATTGCTTTGCCTGCCACCAGATAACCCAACTGGTATTCAATCCTGGAAAGTTCCTGTTTGTGTGGTTCAGCTATTTGCTCAATACGCTTGCAGAGTGTTTGGTGGAGCCAGATATATATTCTAACGTGTAAATATAAATACAAAAAATTACACAACGTATTCCACATATTAACGTGCAGGTTTTTTATTCCCTTATACATAAAACGGTGAGCTTTGTGATTTTTAGATGTGATTGTTAACATTGCATAGCTAAAGAACTGACATTCTGCAGCAATGTGACATTTCTTATCAAATCTATTGTGCCCATTCTTCAATGACTTGTATCCTTTTGTTACTTTACTGCAGACTATTAGATTTCTGTATTTAAAAGACATTTCTCCTATTAAATTTGCATCATTACTAGCATTTCAACTTTTGATATTTAAACTTTCCCCATTTTTGTCAAATTTTCATTGCTCAGTTCAGTCAAATTTTTAACAACATTGGCTCAGATATGAAGAGTGGCAACATGGTGAAGTAGCAGATGGTTGCTTCTGTGCACATAACTGTACCCAAGCACAATCACAGTGTTCATGAAATGGGAGGTCATGTCAACTCAGCCCTGATATCTCTATGTTTGGAAACTCCTCTCTCTGAATTTGATTTTCAAAGAAGAAGATGAGGAATATTTAAAATTACTTACCTGATGTTGGTGTTGTGTAGGTTTCTAAAAGTACAGATTAAAATGAGGAAAATTATTTAGTGAACCATAAAGAAATAATGATAAAATATTTTTTCCAGGTATGAGATAACAGATACATTATGTAGAAATCATAGGTAAATAATTCGATACAGATTTACAATTTGTTATCATATCCCTTCACCTCCTTTTATACCTATTCAACCAAAACTTGAATATTGACATGGGCTTCAGCCTCAGGTGGCGCAAAGCCAATTCTCCCCGATAGGTGTTTGTTTGAGTTTTGAAGTCTACAGTTGTTACAACAGGGTGTTCTGAGACCACAGTTTGACGGATAGCTCAAAGGGACTAATGCAGGGTTAGCTTTCTTTGATGTTGAAACAGAATAGATTGATAAATAATTAATCAAAGTTTAACCATTTGAAGAGATTTAAAAACTTTGAGTGGATTTAATGAATGTGTAGCATTTTAATAGCATCACTGTAGGTCTGAGAGCTGTATTAAGTAGTTGGAGGTTCATTTTCTGGCATCTCCACGTGGCCCCTGAGGTCTGCATATGGTGGATACTGGATGAGTTGCTATGCAGGTGGCATTGAAGGCTTGCGGTGTCACGGAGATGGACATGGGTGTTGAGGGAGTGTGACGGGGGAGAGCTAGAGGGTCGAACAAGTTCTAAGACAACTGGAACAAAGTCCCAGACAACCAATGTGGGCCTTGTAAACAGACTGCATCAGCACCCGCCCACCCCTGTGGCAGTCTATGCACTATAGAGTCCTGTGTCCAATCATTGTTTCCAAATCTGCGACTGTTTATTTTGGAATGTAACAACCTTAACATGGAGGAGGGATTCCTTCATTCTTTCAAGAAATAAAACAATTAATCTTGTTGGATGGAAGCTGCATAATTTCAAGACTCTATCACTAGGCATAGCATTGCCCAGCTAAAGTGCCCCTCAGTGTCATTGTACACAGAGGATGCAGCACTGATAAAGTTCTTATTTTTAATGATAAAACTTCTCTGTTAAGATTTGATTTTTCTATGCAGGATAAAAGCAATGATGTAATAATATTAAACTTTTAACAGGTATTTATTAATGAGAACAGAAAAATTAGGCAGAATTTTTCCCTTGGTGGGAGGGCGGGCCCCACCGATCGGCGGCGGGTGGGCAGCCAAATTCCACCGCTGAAATGGGGCCCGCCGCCATTTTGAGTGGGTGGGCCAATTAAGGCACGCCCGGCAGCCTGTCCAATGGGAAGCACTATGTGCTTGCTGTGCGGCCGGGCGGGGGATTCCCCATCTGTCAATGTGCGCTGTTTCACACATGCACGCAAAAGAGCGCACTGCTCCCTGACACCAAGTGCTGTCTCAGCGAGATTACTGACAGGTAAAAAAACTCCAAAAATAGAAAAATATTAAAATTATTAACATGTCCCCCTCTTGTGACAATGTCACACGAGATGGGACATGTTAATAAGAAACACATAAACTTTATGAAACTTTTTAAAAACGGACTGAAACCTCATCCCGCCAGTGGATGAAGTTTCATGTATAATCAGGAGCCCGCTGGGGTTCCTGGCCTGCCCGCCAGCCTTAAGTTGGATGGACAGGGTCTTTAACAATCTTAATTAGCCTGTCAATGGCCTTAATTGTGCATTGACAGGTCGGTGGGCGGACAGCTGATTTCGCTGTCCGCCCGCCTTCCTGAAGATTTAAATGTACTGGGATGCTGTCAGGGGTTTCTCCCGACATCATCCCACGTCACCTTCCTGAAAATTTAAAGGGACCGGTATGACGTTGGGTGTTCCTCCCGACCTCATCCCGCGAGGGCTCCGCCCCCAAATCGCCGACAGGAAAATCCTGGCCTTTGGAGCTAAAATTCCTTCCGTTGTCTATTTTAAGAAAAATTGGATTTTAGTTAGAAGTGCCAGTTTTTCACTAAAGTTACCACAGTTCGGAATTTCTGTTCTACTTAACGTTAATACCGTATGTGCCTTTCCTGTTGAAAGAAGAGGAAGGTGGGTTTGACCAACCCTAACATTGATATGAGTAAATAATAATTCTGGGTATTAAATATGAAAAATATTCAGCATAAAGCCAATAGGCTGCAGCCAAAGCTTCTTGCATATGATCACATCGTATAATATTTTCTGTTGCATTTGTAATGTCCCTGATGATGCATCAGCAATTTACAGTCTCGAGTTTGTATTTATTTGTGTGGTCGAGGTTAGGCGGCTTTGATGCAGAGACTGGAAATTGGGGTAGAGCCCACCTGCCCCAGGTTTGTGCCCATTCTTCCGCCCAAACTAATATTCAATAAATAATTAATCAATCCAATTGGGAAATCGAAAGAAACTGCTTCATTCTGAGACAAGTTAGAATGTGAATTTCGCTACTAAAGGGAGTAATTAAGGTGAATAACATAGATGTAGTCCAAGCTAAGGAGATAATGGCTAGAATTTTACAGCCTTTATTTATAAATCTCAGGGTCCCTTGTGCCTCCTTAACCATTTCTTCTTACTTGGTTAAGACAAATGTAAAGTACTCATTTAGTGCCTCAGGCCTGCCCTCTGCCTCCACGCATGGATTCCCTTTTTGGTCCATAATCGGTTTCTTCCCTCATCCTAATATATGTTAGGGATTGCAGGTTGAGGGGTGGTGGGGAGTTGGCAGGGGGGTCGAATTTAAAATGGGTGCCATGGCAGTGATCCCATGCCCACTACCTAACCACCCCCACCTGCCCCAGCTGCAATTTTACCAGAGGCCTGGGAGGTTTCAGGCGGCCGCTCGCCTGTTGGTCAATTAATGGCGACTTGAGGGTCTTCTCCCTTTGCTGCTGGGATTTAACACCCCCAGCCCCCTGTTCAGCTCACCAGGTGAAATCTAGCTGACTGTGATCAGGCAAGGGAGAGGTGGTTCTTGCTCCCCAGGCCTCCCCCTGCCTCTAGCCCTGACGATCCCAGCTCCTCCGCTTTTCTTGCCAGGTGCCTGCCAGCATGCCAGCATCTTCTTACCACTCCCATTGTCACGACTGGAATGAGAGCTACTTGCTCTCTGATTGGCTGGCAGTTCCCTTCAAAGAAGACAGAAGGCCTCCCATGAGCCAATTAAAGGCTTGTAGGCTATTAAATGGCTGTGGGGCGAGTCATGAAAGTGGAGGCGGGCTCACCACCAACCTTTACTTCAAAGGTCAGCCCAATTTGTAGAGCTACAGTAATTGGACAGGGGAGTGGGACTAGCTGTGTTACTCTTGCGGAGAGCTGGAATGAACATTACTATAAACACTCTGTGATTCAATGATTCCTATAGTTCCATGAGATGTTTAATGCTTTATGACATTTACAGTTACTCAGGGTCGGTGCAAGTGTATTAAGTGCTCCAGGCAAATCTTCAGCCTTGCGCCCCCCAGCCCCACTTCCAACAAATAACTTCTGAACATAAATATTGTGTATTATTAAGAATAAAAATTCTGCATTTCTAACTATAGATTTATTTTACATGAAAAAATATACATCCTCATTGTTCTACATTTTTCACAGGATGTGTAGTAGAAGAAATGCACATTATAATATGTAATATGGTTCATTATGTAATACGGTGCATTCCTGCAACAGTTACTAGAAGATTTAAAGCACAATTTGCACAATCAACAATCATTATGATAGAGTGGGCTGGATTAAATTACATTCTTTGATATTATTTACTGGTTTGCAGTTTTGGAATAGTCATGTAAATGTACAAATTTGTAAAACTGTCACATAAATAGAATGAAGAACATAAGATGAAATTTTGGGAACGACCACAATGTAAACGCATGGAAATCTATATGTATGTCAATATATCTGGATGCATATCAGTAGGTCTAGACCCCTCATTCCCACTGCTGAAACCTGTTTGTTTACTTATGTGGTTCATGAGTAGTTCATTCAGTTTTTTGTCACCTCCAAATTTTTGTTGCTCTAGGCAGCTAGCTGCCTTATTTGCCTAGCAGATACATGTAAGATGCAGTTACTTGTGAAACCACCCTCCCCTGATTAGCAGAAAACATAGCCTGATTATTATTTCTGCAGTGAAGTGCAGGCAGTGAATACAGATATCCTCTGACAAATACATAGGAGTTACTTGACCTGTAAAAACAGGTCTTTGGATATTGATGAACGTAAATATACTGCCTGAAATGTCATTAGATCTGAAGGTATAGTCAGCTGATGGATTGTTCCTCTCATCCTTCAGCAAAGAGATGTCCATCTTCCAAATTTTGTCAGAATCACAGAATGGTTATAGCACAGAAGGCGGCCATTTAGCCTGTCGTGTCCATGCTGGATCTGCAAGAACAACTCACCTAGACCCATTCCCCTGCCTTTTCCCCATCACTCTGCAAATTCTAATTTGTTAGTGAGCTATGGCAAGACCATAAGAAAATGTGGCTTAACAGACTGAAGGCTTCAGTAAAAAAGATACCGTGTACAATATTGTTCTCCGTATTTAATGAAGAACGTAAATGTATTGGAAGCAGTTGAGAGAAGGTTTACTAGACTAATACCTGGAATGGGCAGGTTGTTTTATGAAAAATGGTTGGACAAGCTAGGCTTGTATCCACTGCAGTTAAGAAGAGTAAGAGGCAACTTGATTGAAACATATAAGATCCTGAGGGGTCTTGATAAGGTGGATGTGAAGAGGATGTTTCCTTTTGTGGGAGAATCTGGAACTAGGGGGTCACTGTTTAAAAATAAGGGGTTGCCCATTTAAGACAGAGATGAGGAGAATTTTTTTCTCTCAGAGGGTAGTGAGTCTTTGGAACTCTCTTCCTCAAAAGGCAATGGAAGCAGAGCCTTTGAACATTTTTAAGGTAGAGCTAGATAGATTCTTCATAAGCAAAGGGGTGAAAGGTTATCAGGAGTAGGCGGGAATGTGGAGTTGAGATTACAATCAAATCAGTCATGACCTTATTGAATGGCGGAACAGGTTCGAGGGGCCAAGTGGCCTACTCCTGCTCCTAATTCATACGTTTGCATGGAAGAAATATAGAAGGAATTAAAACTGTGCACAGTGCTTAATGCATAACTAGATAAATACTCACTGTCAAAAACTAGATTTCAACAGCAACTGAAACAACAATCATTCTCTAAAAAGCACTTGAAAGTAGGCATGGCCTTATCTGTTGTCACCCTTCTTGTCTGGGTGACATGTCTTGCTGGAATTTGTAAAATCTATATAGGAACAGTTATTGAAAATTTTTAATTTAATTGAAATTTTTAATTTAATTGAAATTTTTAATTTAAATGAAGTTTATGAAATATCTGAGGTGGACTTGCTTCTCAACCCAAAGCACTGCCTTGGAAAATGGAGTTTGCTGCAAATTGGGCAAATGAGCTGATTTTCCAACCCAAGCCCATCACTTGTAAAGTTTTATACTGCTAGTGGAGCCTGGTTAATTTTATCTTATAAATGGATAAAAGAGAATTGTAAAGACCTAGATCTTTGCTTTCTTCCTTTGGACAAATTACAGACTAGCAAACCTTAATCTACCATCAGGTCTTCAATAGTGAGCAAACCTTGACATTTTTCTTCCAAGCATGTGATGTAACTGCAGCTTTCCAATTTGAAGTGCAGGGACCGATAGCAAATGTTTGGATAGAAATCTTACTCAACTACATTCAGTTACGATTTGAATGATAAGTTTGTATTACACAGATTAGTCATGAAAAAAAAACCAGTTTTGAATTAAGAAATATTTTCATTACGTGTTCTTGTGGGATTGTATTTGTCAATATTAAAAAGTTTCAACTTGAAAAATTTATTTTTCATAGTTAATCAGGTTTTAAAGTATGTTTTTCATCTACTCTCTTATATTCGTATCAACAAGAAGTGAAGCAGGCTGAATACTTGCTGCTGTCAGAGCTTGAACACAGGAGTTGGCTTTTACTATTCACCCCTTTGTCATTTCTAACATGCTGACTTTGATGTAAAACAAAATGTGATCTTTTTTGTTCTTTATTTTATACTTATCTCTTTTTAAGAGCTTAAATATGCTCAAATACCAAATTTGTAATGACATGAACTGCCCTTCCTTCAATTCAATCATTTAAACTAATAACTTATCAGCATCACTTTTGAACGATGTGATATTTAGCAGAATAATAATAAGTATTTTCTCACTTACCATAGCTGTCAGCAATAGCACAAGTTATGAGAAAGATGTGCCAAAGGACTCTTGCTTTGGATGCCATTTTCTGGTGTGGTACAAAGTTATGAACAGCACCTTTCATTTATACCCTGTAGGATGGGTGTGTCATAAACTTCTTAAGATCAAATAATAATTTGTTATTCTCTATTGCATGCATGTACTTTCAAAAGAGCACCCAATAAACACTGTGCAAATTGCAATGTTTGTTAATGTCAAACATAGCCGTGGAAATAAGACAACTGGTATTTTATTGCATTTTAAAATGATATGCACAATGCCCATGATAGCATTGTTTTATTATCTGTGAATATGAACACCTTGTCATTATTTTTTTAAACTTGCATGTCCTGGTTAATCTAAATAGACCCCAAACTTGCTAACATATGCAATTTACCCTTTATCGAATCAAGTGAAGTCACCTGCTCCCCAGTGTACAGTTTGTCCTATTCAATGTTATATTTATATTATTTTCTGTTGATCAATGTAGCGACTGCAAAATCTGTGCTATACTGCCACTTAAACTTAGAAAGCTGCATTGCAATGTTACTCAATTCTGTGCGTAATATCACAATGCAGTTCTTTTTAACTAGTTCAAAGAACTGATGGCAGGACCTTGACAAATTGGAAAGCTCGCCTTGAGGTGTGTGCAGCATGCACGGCATTAAGATCATGTCCTAATTCACACATGATCCAATTCCTAGGTCATTAAATAAAGTGGATGACAAGTTGATTAAGGTGTTATGGAAAGTGTATCACATGTTTTTTAAGTCAGTTGTTTTACTGAATTAGAAACAAAAAATGAAGTAATACAAAATCTAAACAAATCATTGGTTAAGTCACAGTGCGCATTTTATTCATCATAACTTCATCAGAAATCTCATTTGTATGTTAGACCTAGTGAAGTTCCAGCAATGGATTTTGAGACTCCCTGAGGAAATTGGGTTGGCTACTTTAAGAATGCTGTCGAGGTCCTGGAGAGAATGCAGTCGATACTCATTGAGGTAAATTCATGGATGAGAGGCTTTAGATATGCGGAAAAACCAGAGAGACCAGGAAACAAGTAAGGTTAACAGGAATCTGATGGCTAATGCGGTTAATGGGAGTGGCCTTGGCATTTTATTCTCATGGCATCAATACATTGTATTCCTCCTCCTCCCCGTAAAGGTGACACAATGAGTTATGACTATACTCCAAAGTTATTCTGATTATGTTGGGGAGTTGTTTTTTAAAGCAAAGTGAGACTTTAGCACTGTGCGGGAATAGGGGGAGGCTTGGGTATGGTCCATGTATACGCTTCAGAAACTATGGGCAGAATTTCGCGTAAAATGACGTGGGATGACATCATCCCGCCCCATTTAAATTTTCAGGAAGGCGGGGGCGCAGCAAAATCAGCTGCGGGCCCACCGACCTGTCAATGGCCAATTGAGGCCATTGCCAGGATTATTTAAACAATTAAAGGACCTGCCCGTCCAACCTTAAGGCCGACAAGCAGGCCAGGAGCCCCGGTGGGCAATAGATAAAACATGAAACGTCATCCACCAGCGGGATGAGGTTTCATGCAGAGTTTTAAAAAGTTTAATAAAGTTCTAGTGTAAATTGTGAACATGTACCATCTCATGTGACATGAGGGGGACATGCTAGGGAATTTTTTTTTCTATTTTTAATCTTTTTCAAAGTGTCAGCAATCTCCCTGAGGCTGCACTTAGCCTCAGGGAGATGTGCGCTCTTTCGTGCGCATGCGTGAAAGAGTGCACTCTCGCTTTTGGGGAATCCCCCCCGCCAGCACAGGGAGCGCATAGCGCTTCCCACCGGACGTCACGCTGGGCGGGCCTTAATTGGCGGGGGCGGTGGGGGATTCCCGCTGGAGATTGGGTCAGGCCCGCCCACCCGACAGGCAGAAAATTCTGCCCTATGGATGGAATCTTATCCTTGTCAGATGGGCTCGGCAGGTGCGGGTGGTGGCAGTTGGGAAGCTTACCACCGCCCGCGATCGGGCCCGGAAGGCATTTTCACGCTGGCAGGCAAATTAAGGCCCGCCCAGCGTGAAACGTGAGCAGCAGCGCTCAGCTGCTCAGGGTGGGCGAGCGGGGTGAGCGCGACCTTCACACATGCGCACGACTGAGCACTTCATAATCTCCCTGAGGCACAGAGCTGCCTCATGGAGCTGAAGAGCTTAAAAAAATAAACAAATTAAAAATGTTATAAAACATGTCCCCTCATGTGACCCTTTCATATGAGCAGGGACATGTTATTAATTAAATTCAACATTTTTTATTTTATTTTTATTTGCTTTAGGAAACCTCATCCCGCCCGTGGATGAGGTTTCCTAAAAAGTGCAAAGGCCGCTTGGCCTTTTTGCCTGCCTGCCAGCCATAAGGTTGGACTGGCAGCGAAAAATTCTATTTAATTGATCCTTTAATGGCCTTTTAATTGTCGGCCGACTCCGGTGCACGCCCGCTGAACGAAATATCGCGCAACTGCGCGTTGATGTCAGGACGCTCGCCCGACGTCAACACGCGTCATTTTATGCCCAAGCAGGTCGGGCGTGCGCCTGCCTGACAAGGTAAAAATGTTGCCCTTTCTGTATATGTTTGGAAACTGGGGGTAACAGCTGTGGCTGTTTTACATAGGCCCAATGTTCCCACAATGCCATAGTGTAGTAAGATTAAGAAATCCTGAACAGAGCATTACTGGGTAAAGGGAGCTCTTATTAAAGTGAGTTTCATGGGATTCGAAGGGCTGGATCACCAAAGCTGCCAAAAAATATCAAGGAAACTCAAAATAAATACGTCAGCCCTGCATATAGAAACAGCCTAATCTCAGAAGAGAGAGGAAATTCAGGCTGACATTGATCTTATTGATGTTAAGTTAGCTCATCTACCTTCAGGTAGAATGCATGTTGCAAAGTCCAGGGACTCAATATTAACCCCTTCATGGCACGTAGGAAAATGTCTGGAGGAGTTAAAGACAGGAAATGCATCCCTAACACATTGAGTATGCATACACACACCGCTTTTTATTTGGCATCGGATACCGGCAGAGGGAGGGGTCCGCGTGTCCCACAATGGAGAAATGGGTGCTTAATTAATACATTCAATTTGGGCCCCAACACTGCAAGAGGGAATCCAATTTAAAATTGAAAGTTGTGGTGTGAATTTCCCAGGGATTGGGAAGTCTGGAAATGAGAGGGAGGTGGGAGCTGACTGCACCACAATGTAAAAGCCTTTTTCAGCAGTCCTCATAGCCAGAGAGACAGGGCTGCCCCTTCCACATCATCAAGGAAGCCTTCAGTCTCCCCAGCTCTGATCATCAGCTTCCCCCACTCAACCCTCCAAACTGTCAATCCTTCTCCCTCCTGCCAACTGCAACCTCTCTCGATTGGGGCCTCTCCCCTTCCCAAATGCCAAGCATTTTCACCCATCCTGCTCATGGCCTGCATCCCTCTCCTGATTACCATCCGCAAGGAGCTCTAGTTGTGAGCTCCTGATATTGGTGTACCCTCTCGGTCACCAGTTAGACTGTCCATTTGCTACAGGGTGGGAAATGAAGCTAAAAAATATCAGTGGTGCTGCTGTTAGGTTTGGCAGGGCCTTCAAATCCCCATCTTGCCAGTTTCTTTGGTTATTTTCAGCCTCATACACATCCTCCCCATGAAAGCAGGGATTAGATTTCTGTTATAACTGTCTGTCAGTGTGGAGAGTGGTAAATTGCAGGAATAGAACATCGACACAGAATGTATGCCTTCAGATGGCTAGCATGTACAGTAGCATGTGAGGGAAGATGAAATGTAAAGTTCCACGTGGACAAAAGAGATGTTGAGCAGGCCAATAACAGCAATGTGATTGTGAGAAGTAGAGGCTGGAGAGGATGTTTTTAGAAGCTATTGTGGTGTTTTTCTCTGCACTGTTATCTAAGAAGATAGCCTCATATGCTGGTATCTGCGCAATGTTTTTGAATTATTTAATTCTATTCTTTCATAACTTCTTATGAACGCAGATGTTTTTGAATAATTCAGTATGACATTCTTCCCAAGTTAGTTTGTAATTTACTTTCATTTTGACTAATGTGTATTCTCCATATCTGTTAATATTTATTTAAACCAATACAAAACCCATTCTGTGAGGTCAACAAGTCATAAAATTGATCATTTGGAAGCATCAGTCGTAATTAACCAGGATACAGAACCTAACTCAATCACACCTTATCACGCATCCGTCTCTCTTCAAAGATATCCAGGTTTTCTCTCATGGATAATTCCTCCATCTTTCTCACTCTCATTGGACAGATTTTTGTCTTTCATCCCTGGTTGCAACACAGAGATAAAAATCGGGTGGGTGGAATGACATGCATAAGAAAGCCGACCCAATTCATGCATTCATATGAAATTCCTTTCTAACTTGTTTATTGAAATAGGTAAGTACCCTGCTCCTGATATTGGTGTACCCTCTCGGTCACCAGTTAGACTGTCCATTTGCTACAGGGTGGGAAATGAAGCTAAAAAATATCAGTGGTGCTGCTGTTAGGTTTGGCAGGGCCTTCAAATCCCCATCTTGCCAGTTTCTTTGGTTATTTTCAGCCTCATACACATCCTCCCCATGAAAGCAGGGATTAGATTTCTGTTATAACTGTCTGTCAGTGTGGAGAGTGGTAAATTGCAGGAATAGAACATCGACACAGAATGTAAGCCTTCAGATGGCTAGCATGTACAGTAGCATGTGAGGGAAGATGAAATGTAAAGTTCCACGTGGACAAAAGAGATGTTGAGCAGGCCAATAACAGCAATGTGATTGTGAGAAGTAGAGGCTGGAGAGGATGTTTTTAGAAGCTATTGTGGTGTTTTTCTCTGCACTGTTATCTAAGAAGATAGCCTCATATGCTGGTATCTGCGCAATGTTTTTGAATTATTTAATTCTATTCTTTCATAACTTCTTATGAACGCAGATGTTTTTGAATAATTCAGTATGACATTCTTCCCAAGTTAGTTTGTAATTTACTTTCATTTTGACTAATGTGTATTCTCCATATCTGTTAATATTTATTTAAACCAATACAAAACCCATTCTGTGAGGTCAACAAGTCATAAAATTGATCATTTGGAAGCATCAGTCGTATTTAACCAGGATACAGAACCTAACTCAATCACACCTTATCACACATCCGTCTCTCTTCAAAGATATCCAGGTTTTCTCTCATGGATAATTCCTCCATCTTTCTCACTCTCATTGGACAGATTTTTGTCTTTCGTCCCTGGTTGCAACACAGAGATAAAAATCGGGTGGGTGGAATGACATGCATAAGAAAGCCGACCCAATTCATGCATTCATATGAAATTCCTTTCTAACTTGTTTATTGAAATAGGTAAGTACCCAAATTAACATAATGGACAGAGTCATTTCGGACAACCACATTGAGCACTTGTACCTTAAGGTTCATGAATTATAAGTGCAAAGTCCAAAAAGGAAACCATTTGCAACCCCCCCACCCACCCCCACAATCCCTCTACCCCTTCCATGAGGTAAGTTTTCATCTTAGTCACCTGGACGATAAACTGGAAATAAAAGAAGCCTCACATCTAAGCATAACCATTTCATTGAGTCATCTAAGAATGTACCATTCATCCTGCAATATCTGTTGTAAACTGGAAGAATACACCAATAGTACCTGTGTAGTGGTTTATGACTGCTTAATGGAATCACAGTCTAGCATATGACCTGTGGCATCTCCATGACCATATGTTACAGAACGCCCCAGTGACAAAACGTCCAAGCCCATTGCAATTTCCCTCTTAAATTCTGTGGCTGGGCCATACCATGCAGGAGACTTCCATCAGGACTCAACATGCCAGGGGGGATTGGATGGAGGGAGTCGAGAAGTAGGTTTTACTGCAATATATCTCATGCAGATTACAGGACATGCTGAGGCATGCCCAGGGGCAGAGATGACAAAGGTGAGGGGTGTGTTCCTCAGGGTAATGCCGCATCCATCCCACCCAGTCATATGACTATGCCAGGTAACAATCAAGACTGTGTAGTAATCAGCCTATCCAGTTCATATAAAAAGGAGCTACACCCTATGTGCGCATCAAATAGGGAGGGTGCCAACCGCACTGACTTTCCACCCACTCCTGGGGCAGAATTTGTAAAATGACGCGCGGTGAAGTCGGGTGAGTGTCCCGACGTCACTGCGCACCATTGCGATATTTCGTTGGGTGGGCGCTCGTTGATCTCCGATGGGCACTTGCCATTAATTAACTGGTCAATTAAGGCCCTTGAGGCACCAATCAACAGCGATTTTTTGGCGCCTGTGCAATTTTCGGATCGGCGCATGGGCACAACGGGCAGGCGGGTAGGACACATTTGTATAAACCTCATCCATGGGCGGGATAAGAGGGCTCAGTTGGGTCACGGGTGTGCTCTGTCAAATATTGATGTTTCAAAGTAACTGATACTTGCCTGTGTGATCTGCAATACTTCAAAATGCATACCAGCTGCTTGGTCTGGACTCAAAACCTTCAGGTCAGCACTCCGCAGTGTGGAATCTTTTTTGGGCCTGCATGTTTCAGGAAGCCTTCCCTTAGCCTGGGAATGGGAGCTGAACTCTCCATTGGAGGCACCTCCTCTGAGGAGGAAGGGATGGCTAGAAGGGGGAGGAAGCCAGGAGTGCACATTCAGCCTCCAGGGGAGCCACCTTTGTGAGGAGAGGTGCAGGCACAAGGGGCGGGGGGCCAAGAGGTAGTCCAAGGTGGAAGGGGCCGCAGAAGACACCACTATCCTGCTGCCAGGGTACACAGGTGGTGAAGCAGCTACCTCAATATGTCTGAGGTGCAGTGCTGAAGGAGGCTCCGTCTCTCAAGGGAGACAGTCAACTATATCTGTCAGATGATTGGGCCTGAGATCTCCGCTAACTGTGTGGGTGAACACCCCATGCCAGTGGCTCTGAAGGTCACAGTTGCCCTCAACTTCTATACCTCTGGCTCCTTTCAGGGGTCGGTGGGTGATCTTTGCGGTGTCTTCCAATCAGCTGTCCACACTTGTGTCAAGCAGGTTACAGACGCACTGTTTAGGCGTGCATTGACCTTCATCCACTACTGTTGGGACCAGGCAAGCCAGACACAATGAGCCAGAGGCTTCGCAGTCATTGCTGGCTTCCCCCGTGTCCAGGGTGCAATAGACTGTACACATGTGGCCATCAAGGCGCCAGCAGGTGAGCCCGGTGCCTTCGTCAACAGGAAGGGCTTCCACTCCATGAATGTGCAGATAGTGTGTGACCACAGGATGCTGATTCTACAAGTCTGTGCAAGGTACCCAGGCAGCTCCCATGATGCCTACATCCTCAGACACTCCCAGGTGCCGGGGCTCTTCAATGCTCCAGCCCGGCTGGATGGATGGCTGTTGGATGACAAAGGCTATCCCCTCAGAAGATGGCTCATGACGCCTCTCCGCCATCCAAGAACAGAAGCTGAGCGGCGGTAAAATAGTATCCACGCCTCCACAAGGGCTGTGGTGAAGAGAGCCATTGGTCTTCTCAAGATGCGCTTCCGATGCCTGGATCGCTCAGGGGGCGCACTCCAGTACCCCCCAGATCATGTGCCGCTGATAGTGGTTGCATGCTGCGCTCTCCACAATCTTGCACTGGAAAGGGGGGGAATGCTGTGGACGATGACGACGTTGACGCAATGGCTGCGGCTGCACACGATGAGTCCAGCAGTGAGTCCGAGGATAAGCATGCACAGGGAAATGCTGAGGGGGTAGACGCTGACCCAGGCATACTCCAGGAAGGCAGGGACACCTGGGAGACTTTAATCCAATGAGCCTTCAGCTATCAAACCGCATATGGACCTCCAGGACAAGCCTGGGCTGTAGGCTTTATATTCAAGACCTAAGTGCAAAATCTGCCTGGTTAGGAACATTAACTAATGTCCTTGTTAATAAAGCTGAATGTCCCACAAACCATTCATTACGTTATTGGAAACCATTCACCTGCAGAAGAAAAGAGGCACCCTCAGTCATGGTGACATGTCTGAATTTAATATTGCAACCAAAGAAACTTAATGAAACAAAATGATAAAGGTGTTAAAAATCACACCAACTCATAAGGACCTCATCTCGGGCCAACACAAAAGCACCAGTGATAAACCCGTGGTGTGCCTAAGGTGCTTTATGTTTCCGTTTCCGGGTGCTGCGTCAGCTGTGGCTCAGTTCATAACACCCTCGCCTTTGAATCAGAGGGTTGTGGGTTCATGTCCCACTCCCGGAAAACCAAGAACTGTGATTGTACTCAAAGAGTTGCAATCTGTGACTGTTAATAACTCGAAAGAGTATAATGGCAGCTATAAACCAAGGGCTAAAAATCCCACTTTCAACGTGTGGTTGAAATTCCTACTGCCTTTACCATGGCTAAACTGATGCGTCTTGGTGCTGCCCCCTCACTCGGAGTGACTTGTGAGACAGCCTGCTGGCTCTGCTGTCCTGTGGCCTCGATGACGTTGGTGGTCATCCTCAGGCCCATGGAGCCTGCACTGGGCCCGCCAGGGAGGGATCTGCCAGTTCCACAGCTGGCATCTCCCCAGTTGTCGCAGCCTCACCGGATGATACGGTCACTGGGAGAGGGACGGAGGAACTACCGCCCTCATCTGGAGCGTCCTGAGAGGAGCCCACAGAGACGCCAAGCAGCTGCTGCGCCAGCATGAGGTCGCTTCGGGCCTCCCTGCTCACCGTGGATGGATGGGCACCGAGCTGGGAAACTTGGTGCCAAGGCTATCTCATACACTGGCACTGACCAGCTGAGGTCAATGCCGATGTGAGGGCTTGCTGGTCGGAGCGCATCCCTAGGAAGCCCTGATTGGTCTCCTGGAGGAATCTCTCCACGAAAGTCGCCACTATCTTCATGGAGGACGCATGCCGCTCGGCCATGAGGCTCATTGCTTCGGCGATCATCCGCGTAGACTCCTCCACCACGGAGAACAAGCCAAGCATAGCCTCATGTATCTCCCCCAGATGCTCCTGCACACCCGGCCACATTTCCTGCATTTGCTGCATCGTGGACGACTCCAGAGGCCCATCATCAGGCACCGACTGAGCATGTGCCTGGTCCCCTACAGTCCTCTGACAGCTGGCACCATGGGCACTCTCTGTTTCTGCCAGCTCCTCCAGTGACTGTGAAGTGCCCTCACCGCTGTGCCCCGGGACACTAGCCGATGTTCTAATTCCCACCGAGATGCTTGTATCTGTGCTGGTGCCTGCCTGGCAGAGATGGTGTGACGCTGGTGAGACTTCAAGGCCCTCAGGTGTGAGAGGGGACCTCTGCTGCTCCTCCTCCCAGCCCTGCTCTGCTGATGCTGAAAAGAAGAACAAGGACATTGGATCAGTTAACGTGGAGAAAATGTCAATGTGCATCCCTGTCCCCCGGATCATTATGTGCTCATCCTTCCATACGCAATGGTCAAGCTATGTTCAAAATTAAATCAATTAACATTCAGCAGTGCTATGGCTTTTGGGAGAACAATGGTGACCTCACTGCTGGGCATAAATACCTGGCCTTGGCACCCCAGCCTCAACGGCATTGGTGGACCTGGATGCAAGGTGCCTCTCCAGATCTAGGGCTGCCTGCTCGCAGCGGCTGAGAATCGCCAACTGTGCCGGGCCGTTGCCAGTCCTCACCCGCTCAGCGGCATTATGTGCATTCTCCTCCTGAAAAGGAGAGAAGAGCATTGGTTAGTGCTACTTGTACCTGAACTCTCTTCGGGAAGGCCCACCCCAACCAGAGTGGGACATTGCAGGGCTCTAGTGCCTCCTCACCCCCTGCTGCTGAACACAAACACAAAGATGCTAGGCCTGCTCCTCCCACCCCCTTGGCCAAATGCTGCCTACATCACATTAGGCACCACACAGTCTAACCTTCCATAGCAAGGAGGCGCAAACATGTGGAACATGTGGACAGGCATGAGGACGGCAGATGGTTTGTTGCCAAACCACCTTGAAGCTCCCCTCCCAGCATTTCATCACCTTGACTTGGACGTATCCTGCAGTTCCAGCACTGCGCCTAGGTGCAGCTCCTCCAGGTTGCCCCCAAAACAGTAACGTGGGTCTCAGTGTACCACATGCTGCGGGCGCAGAACCCATCTCTTCATCACCCTCTCAGGGTGACCTCGGCATGGGCAATATCAGCTGACCCACCCAGCATAGGACACATGTCTTCAATGATTCAAGGCAGTCACTACACTCAGACTTGGGGGCGAGGCGCCAGGGGGGAAAGCCGACCTGCTGGGTTAAGTGACCAATGCCAACATGGTACTCACCCTTCCTGAATGGAACAGGTTGTTGAAGCACCTGCGACTCTGGATTCAGGTGCACCGCACTATGTCGCAGGAGCTCACGATCTCCGCCACCTCCTCCCAGGCAGGTTTGGTCATGTAGGGGGGGCCTCCTTCTCTAGTCCTGGGGTACCAGGACCTCCCGCCGTGTTGCCACCTCCTCGAGGAGGGCAACTAGGCAATCATCGGAAAAACGAGGGGCACAGTGCCCCCCTGCCCTACCCTCCTGCCTGGCCTGCTCACCAGCAGCGCTCTTTGAAAGGCTGCAGCAGCTTTTTAAAACAGCCGGCAGGGTCGCCGTTGGACCTGGTGGTCATTGCAGTCCCACCACCGCCCACCCACTCCCGCTGTCCTCGGTAGCTGCGATTCACGTTGGGCGGGCCTTAATTGGCCCACCTGCGTAAAATGGCGGCGCGGACCCAATCGCGGGCAGCGATCGTGTCTACACCCGCCCGCGCCCGCTCCCATTCCGCCCGCTCGACAGGCAGAAAATTCTGCCCCTGAGCTCACTGCAATAATATGGGAGGTTGGCAGGCGCCAAGATTGGCAGCCTGCCTGCCACATTCACATAGCTAATCGACGGTCAATTTGGCTCGTTACCAAGACAATTGACCCCGATAATACATTGCCCAGGCCATAAAATGGTTGGCATGTGCAGACGGGCGGGAGCAGGTAGCCCAATTTTTTTTAATGCACCCTTCAAAGTGTGGGAAGGAAGGAGGGGAGTTCAATCCTCTGGGGTGCCCTTTGCTGATTGGAAGAGGGTGACCGGAGCCCCCCTAAGATTGAACACCCCCCTTCCTTCCTAAGTCCCCTCAGCCTTAAACCAAACACGCCCTCCACCTCCTCCATTGCCCCCTTCCCTGACCTGCCAAAACCTTCCCTGTCCAAGACCCTGGACTTACCGGTCCCATAGATCCCTGGGCCATCTTACTCCTCTTTTTGCAGCCTCGGCAGCAGCCACTAACACGCTCTTGGTGCTGCCGGGGTTGATGAAGCTGCCACTTAATTTGATTGGCTGACAGCTCCAGAGGGCAGGACTTCCACCCCAGTGAGGGGCTGAAGCCCCACATTGCCATTGTTTAGCCAACTGGCAGCACGTGGAGCGAGTCCACTCCACGCTGACTTTACTTCCAGCGGGGCGAGCTGTCTACCACCCCCCGCCAATGTAAAATCCGCCCCCCAAGGTGGTCTCGCTGTTACATCCCTCGAAATTATTCTAGCATGTGTTTAGATATTGGGTAGCAAAAGTGAAGCAGGATTGCTCCCCGGAGTGACTGGTATCATTGCCCCGCCAGATAATCTGAGGAAAGCTGAGGATTTGTAACAATGGCTATCAGATGAGAGAATCGTTAGGCTTAGCTGTGATCAATTAATCCGGCAGTAATCGCATATGCAGATTGCCTATTTGGGCAAGGTAAAGCAATGCTTTTGGTCCCTATGGAACCCTCTCCTGAGAGAGGACGGAAAAGGCCTCATTTTAAGGGAAATGAAAGCCAATGGACAGCGGCCAACAAAGTTGGTTGCATAGCGCCAGTTACTTCAACATGACAGATGGCAGGAGAAATGAAAACTGGCAGGGGACCCACGCCCGACCACTTCTGGTGCAGTCTACACTGACCAGCATGTTTCTGATGGCGACAGTGCAGGCATTCTGTGTATGTGCCAGAAATATCCACAGTACGCAGATCTTGATGTCAGCCAGTGTCTAAAACTGGTTTAATGCTTGTCCTGCCATTTTGGACCTTGCCACTTTAATTAACACCCTTTCTTACACACGCACAGTTAAATGTGCATGAGGGTGTCCCACATGGGGGTGTAAAAGCGTCACCATCCAACTTGTAAGTCAGAGGGCTTTTGATGATCTACTTGCTGTTGCAGAGTTAGTTGAAGTGCTGGGTTGCTGGAGGAGTGGTGAAAAATTGATTAAGTTAATGTAAAGTGGTGCTGGATGTTTGGAAGGTGTTGTGTGCATTTGAAAGATCTCTGAGTTCACCATTTGCTCCCTGTCAATATTGCGGTTTTCCCTAGGGATGCAGCATCAGAGGAGAATGGAGCAGAGGCAGTGGAGAAGGCAGCCTGCTCACAGAGGGATGAGGAGGGCTTTCAGCAGGAGACTGCATCTTAATGGGGAGATGTACCACAACTGCAAGGGCTACCATTCACTCAAAATGCAGCTGGTTGCAACTGTGCCCAGATCATCAAGCTGGTGAATGGCCTACTATCCTGACAGCAGACATGATGATTTCATCCTATGTCAGTGCTCTTTTTCAGCTATCTTCAAACTACCAGTTAGGACCAGCGGGTGGCTGTTCAGCCATAAGGACTACCCGCTCTACACATGGCTGATGACTCCCTTCCATGACCCTTGGCCAGCACTCATACAATGAGAGCCATACTGCAATAAGTAGTGTCATTGAGCAGATCATTTGTTCAGGCAATGGTTCCGCTGCCTGGATCACTTGGAGGAGCACTCTAGTACCTTTGCCTGCCCTGATGCTCATACACGGTGCTACACAGGTGACTACAACTTGACTGGTGGAAAGCTGCTGACTTTCCCTGCATAACACTGCAGATGATCTTGAAAGATGACCTTGAGCAGCACTGACCCTGGAAGATCCAACTGTGGAAAGCATCATCTCAACATGAACAGCAGCAGTCTGGGTTGGCGCCTGGCTGACAGGAGGTTCTGGTGGAGCAGCAGTGGTGGGAGCACAAATGTTGTCACCCCGAGAGAGGACAGCAAGTTCGTTCTCCATGGAGCCACCGACAATTCCCTGGGGCAGCACCTCAGCAAATCTTTTAATCTGATGGAGGACAGGTAGTTGGATTATCTGAGTACTTGCATGTACAAGGAATACAGAAAGTTAACATACAGGTGCAGCAAGCAATAGAAAGGCAAACATCACATTGGCCTTTATTTCAAGGGCAAGAAGAAGGAATAGAGGTTTTTGACGTCTCAGCAAATGAAGGGGTTTGGGGAGTGTGCAGGAAGGTGCAGATGAGGCAGACAATCAACGGAGTCATATTGAATGGTGGAACAGGCTGGAGGGGCTGTATGGTCTACATCTGCTCCTATTTCTTATGTTCTTATGTATCTACATGTTGACAGCAGTCTTTAATGGCAGCAAGCTGGCTTCCATGGCAACAAGCAAAGATGCCATGACCAGAATTTTACTGCCCATCCCACCTGGCAGGATAATACAGTCCCGCCAAACTGAATGGAGATTGAAATGGCTTGCCACCTCCGCCGGGGAGAGACATGCTGCAGCGGGGCTGTGAAATCCTGGCCCATGACCCCAGTCTGAGCTTCGCTGCAACAATCAGACATTGGGTGTCTTCTACCTGTCCTGCAATGAAAGCTGAGACATCAGCCATCAGTCATGGCCAGGTCCTCAAATGGTCTCATAATGTTGGTCATTGCTTCCATGCTGGAAAGGACAGACCCTAATCTCTGCGCAAAGACCTGTACCAAGTTGGTGCCAGATTCTTCCATGGCCCTTGACAGTGACAACAGGCTTTCTGGCAGGCATGCTAATGTACCAAACATTTCTGTGTGTATACCCATCAGTCTTTTCATCTACACTGTCCCATCAAATTTCTCATCTGAGTCCTTTCCATCAGAACTCAATGTGATCTTGCCTTCTGAGACCTGGCATACACACTGTCCTTTCCTCCAGCTGACTACAGGTTACTCCTGCCTGATGACTCTTCACATGCTGATTCCACCTCTATGCAACTCTCTAGGATTCAAACAGCTGAGCTCATGACTGCAAGTGCCAGATCGAGTGACAGTGCTTCTCCTTCAGAAGCGTGCAATCTCTCTGCGCCTTCATCCTCAGATACCAGTGGTTGACCAGACAATGGCTGTTGGGTATCTGAAGGCATTAATGCACAAGGAGAAGGTTGAGTGAGGAATGGGACATGAGGAGTGGAGTGCAAGATGTGCATGGTTACACCATCTGCAACTTGTACATCATTCCAGATTGCAGGATGAGGTGGCAGGAATTGAGATGGTGCATGAGGCAGGAACATACCATCATCCCCAATGGCTACAGCAATGCTGTTGGCCCCGGTCTCAGTGATGGCTGCTCCTATTATCCTCAGTATCGGTTCCTTCTTCAGGTCAGCACATGCAGCCATGCCTACCCGCCGCTTGTTTGCTGCTGTCTAATAGCGGCCACTTTGTCCTGCAAAATAGAGGGAAGTGTGGCAGCGAGTGTGTTGCAATGGGGTTTGGTGATATGCCTGTCATAGTTGAATAGCTGGCAGAGGGTCGAAGCTGTGAGAAGTGAGTGTGGAGCTTGCAACAGTGCTGAGTGTGTGAACGTGAGGTGAGGCATATTATGATTCCCGTGATGACCAATAAACCAAACGAACCAAGTTTACTGAATAACTCCAATGAGAAAACCAATGGACACGATTTCACTTTTTATAGCTTTTACTTTAACAATAAAACTCAAAATCAACATAAATTAAACAGGAAACAACAGGAAAATTGAGGTCAATTATAAACTATAAATTACACGTTAAAAGGCAGGTACAACTCAGGCAGCTCTGACAAATTTACTCGGCAGTCACAGAATGCTTCAAAATTCTGTACTTGTCACAAAAATTCCAGCTCCTCTTCTTCCAAGATTTAGCCTGAACCCCAGCCAACAACATCATATAACCAACCTAAATTTCACGGGCACAGCCTTCACCAAAATGGCACATGTCTGCAACTCTGCTTACAACCATCTTGATGGTGCAGATGCACTAATGTTATCATCAAGTAACAGAAACAGCTGCAGCAACTGTGATTTGCCTACTCCCGGTTCCTGGATCCAGCCTCCATCTTCTTCAGCCAGCCTGTACTGTGCCGCTGGGATCATCATCTGAGCTTGGATGACTTTGCGATATTTTACATGGTTTCAGCCAGCATCGGTTTCTCCAGAAGTTTTAGTTTCCAATCTCAGTTTCAGTCATAGTTTCCTAAGAAACTGGCAGGTTCTGAGTTCAGCAGAAGAGTCTTACTGGACTCAAAATATTAACTCTGTTTGTCTCTCCACAGATGCTGCCAGACCTGCTGCATTTTTCCAGCATTTTCTGCTTTTATTTCAGATCTCCAGTATCCGGAGTATTTGGCTTTTATATAACTGAAAGGTTCAGTTTCCTTTGGAAGTTTCCCATTTCATTTAGGGTCTGTCTCAAAAAATCTGTGTTCGAACTGTGTTGATTCCACGACAATATGAATGTGAGGCTTGACACATAGTTGGTATAGGCTGTTGGCCAGCAAGTGAAGAAGTTGTGGCGAATGGAACAGTGTGAAACTGGTGATGCAATTATTACATTTAATGGTACATTCTTTGGTTTGACTTTTCTACTTTACCTGGAAAAGAATCAATTCACCTTTAAATTCCCAGTACCATAATCGCACCATTTGCCCCAGCTCATCTTTAATCTCTATGTTCCTACAAGATTCTTTTTATTAACATCAACATTGCTAAATCTTGCCCTCTCGCTTGGAAAGCATTCAACATCTCAACCACTAGATGGTGCTGCACTCAATATTTACATCTCAATGATTGTAAACACCAACTTGCATTTATATAACATCCCAAGGCACATAGACAGTGTAAGCAAACAAACTTTGACACGGTGTTACATAGAGCAGATGGTCAAAAGCCTGGTCAAAGTGGTTGATTTTGAGGAGCTGGTATCTTTAAACGGCCTCTGTGGACAAGCAGAATCTTAAAGGGGCCAGCCTGTAAGCAGCTTACAGGGCATAGCACTGCTGACTGAATATAAATAGGCCCAAGACATGCTGAATAATCAGCTACAGAAGGATAAGATGCAGCAAAGCTAAAGCAAATTATACAAACATGTGAATTAGGAGCAGGAGTGGGCCATTCGCCCCCTGCAGCCACTCTGCCATTCAACAAGACAATGTCTGATCTGATCGCGGGCTCAGCTCAACTCAACAAATTCCTAGCAAAGAGAGAGGATTCAAAAGAAGCAATAGAGTATCCAATACTAACACATCCATTCCTAAATAAACTAAATAATATGCTTTAAAAAGTAAAAAATATTGAAAGAGACAAATCACAGTAAAAATCAGTGGAAAAGAAAGTCAAACACAGGGAAGGAGGGGGAGAGATTTGGCAAGGAAAGAGAAAAAAACTTCTGTGCTGCAATTTATTAAATTAATCCTGCAGTTTCTGTAGTTTAAACCATAATGCTAATTTGCTAATGGTTTCCGTTGCATTTTGTAACAATGAAAACTTATTCATATAACATTTATTTAAGTCAAAGAACTTACAGCTCCATTACAGCTGAGCTGTAATTGGGAGAAATATCAGAAGAGAAGCCGGGAAGCATTTTCAGACAAAACGTATATTCAGCAAAACTGGTAGTCACTTCTAAAGAAATCTTTCCTGGTCCTTGACCTTCCAACATTGGAAATTGATGATTAAATACAGATAGTGAAATAGAACTATTGTCCACTGTTTTTGTAACTCGTCATAGCATTATTAGCTTCAGAATGAGGGGCGGTAATTGTTGTTACTGGCAACCACACAAATCTACAGCATTGTGATGGTGGAAAGAAAATATGGAGAGGGGTTCTTGAACTGATTTCACTCTGAATACTTTTGCCTGGGTTTTGCTTGGAAAGTTCGCCGGTTAAAATTTCGGACTCCAAGAAACAAGCCCAAGCTTCCACAAGGCAATTTTCAGACTTCACAAGCTGATGGAGAGCCTTCACTGTTAGGATGCATAATGGGTATTTCGGATTTGCTCCACATGATTTCTAGCCATTAATCTAAACAGTTGGAAATTCACATGCACTAATCCTGAATTTCTCATATACGTTCCTGGTGGGTTAGGGTGTTCTAGTGGGAGCATGACATCAGAATGACTTTTACTGGCTCTTTTACTTGGAGTTGCTTCAGGAATGTATTTATGAAAGCATCAGGGGTGAACCTGGTCTTCAATGAAAGTTCAATGTGGACATTATTGAATCAACAGCCCTTTTCCACCCCTACATTGGAAATGGAAAGCAGTGTGAAACAGTTTGTCAATTTGTTATCACTTCAAACCAGTTTTCCCCATTCTCCCTCCATGTATTTATACTGCAGCTGCAGACTTGAAACTGACAGTGATTAGTGACAGCCAAGTTTGTTTATCTTGTTTATACTGCCTACCTCAAATGACAATATTCCTGCCCTAGAGACACATATTTGTTTACTTGCATACTCCCTTCCCAACATTTAAAGTTTAAAACCTAGAAATTACTGTTGATTATCTTAATGGGCTAATGTTTAAAACATTTGTGTGACATTCCGCTGTCTGTTATTTTGGTTAAAGATTTAACCCATTTAATGTAATGTCCTACCTCCCCCGGCACCGATCGGCCAGGCGCCAGGAACAGTTAGGCATGTGCGCCCATTTCGCACTGCGTCTGCTGCACAGTTCCCAACACCATTTCATGCCTGAGAACATGTCAGTTGTGTAGTTCAGAATGGCCAGCTTTCCTACATTTGGGATTGCTCGATGATTGCTTGAATGTAGAAATGACCATTAAGGCAATTCTTATTTGTACATCAAAGGCCAGCGATTTTCAGTGTGCGGTTAATTCTTGTTTTCCATAGACAAAATATCAGAAGGTTTATAAAAGCTGCGGATGCCAGAAATCTGCAACAAACACAGAAAATGTTGGGAAAACTCAGCAGGTCTGACAGCATCTGTGGAGAGAGAAGCAGAGTTGACGTTTCGAGTCCGTATGACTCTTCTTCAGAAGGTTTATGTTGTGTCTTCCAGTTCCCATAACTTCAAAATATTTACACCTTTAAACTCAGGATGCTGAAGCTTTATTGAGTGTATTTCTTTCAGCTCTCCGTGTGGGGGGGTCTGGTGGACTGATACATTGGACAGGATATTTTGGATGGCGGGGTTTCCCATCCCAGCACCTGAAGAGTCGGTGGGGAACATATCCCCACTAGTATGGGCTGGCCCACAGACAGGATCCTGCCAATCTGATTAGCCGGCAGCTCTGTAGTCCTAGCCAGGACTGGGGCTATAAGCAGTCCCCAAATTCAAGAGTCCAGGACCAGGTAAATGCACATGGTCTCATGAGGGGGAGATGAGGCCCGGAAAAGTGGGGAGAGAGGATAGGAAACTTTCTTGGGGTTTCTTCCGTTCCTCCACCAAAACCTTGGTGGAAACTTGACTTACGTGCTTAAACAGCATTTTTGCCAAAGTTACAGTGACAGAGTGGGAGAAGTCCAGAAGCTGCTGCATATAATTCATGTCAGATGTATCAGTAGCATGATTAATGGTCAACATAAGTTATTTTGTGTTATACATTTAAATGTTCAAATTGGAGCATCTGACAGAAATCAAACAATATTTATCGTGTGTAATTAATCTCAGCTGAATCAACAGGGGGAGAGGGAAGCAGCTGTTTGGAAAAGTGGTGTATCTGGCCAACTCGAAGCCATGACAAGCAAGTTATAATGTCTACATTTGAATGAGTTATTGCTTTATAAGCCACAGTTAGCTACTTACTTAGCCACATCAGAATCAAATGGCCAGGATGCTCCGAGTCTATTCAGAGTTGCACTGGTAATCTTAGAGCATCAAAAATAAATTTTGGAAGAAAAGATGGTAGCCTTTGACTCTGACCACATTCCTATATATCCCACTCACTAACTGACACCCTGTAGCCTCCCAACTGCTAAAGTTCTTCACCTCTGAAAGAAAAGAAATATGGGTCAACCATTACAATGAGTGACAGTGCCTTCTTCCATATTAAAATACTTATTCTTTAGTTCAGAAATGTTTTTTTCAGTTATCCAGAATATGACCAATTCAAAGTGTGGTCTTGAATGATGTTTATGTTGGGCTTTAACTTGACTGCCAGAATGATAAGTAGGGCACTTCCCCACCCAGTTAGGACACTTCCTGAGAAACAATTACAGTGCAGTGCTGCTGGCAGATTTCAAGTTCATAACCCAAATTACACTCCTGCTGCCTGAAGGGGATAGAAGAAAGACTGAAGAAGTTTTGAAAATAAATCTAAAACTTTATTCTTTTGCCATGTTTAAGAACAATGGAGTTTCTGTTGAACTAAAAAAAAATGACTTCTACAAGTTACATGACCACAGGACTGGCCCTTCATTCTGGGGGCTACCAGCAGGAGTTACAAGAGCAAAAGAATTCCTCACCCAGCCTGTGGAATCTCACACCTCATTGTACAGACCCCTTATAATCAACAAAAACAGAGGAAATGAAGACGAACTAGCTCGCCCAACCTGAACTATCACAAAAGAGAGACATGGAAGCTCATTACACTGGAAGACATGCTGATAACCACTTCATCTCCCTCCTAAGGAGAAACAATGGAATTCTGGCCGGAAGCACAGAAACTGGTTGTTAAGCTGCAATTAACATTAATGGGCCATATCACATGACCCAAGTCTCTGGCCTTTTGGACAGTTTTAACATTACATCTTTGGCCTCACAGGCAGACTGCCGTTTTAACATCAGTTGGAAAGGATTCTAGCCGCCCAGCCGAGCAAGCGGTCGGTTACCATCTCTCAACTCCTTGAAGCCTGCTTGATTTTTAAAAGTCTCTGGTCAACTCCTGCCAAACGATCTAAGCACAGAAAGCCCTTGTGCTGCATTGCTAGTTGTTTCAAGGATTTTCATGTTATTGTCTCCAACCAGAAATTCATCGGGACTGAACTCCACCACAAAGCAAAGATCCTCTGGACTTTGACTCTCGGACTCTGGAAATCAAGTGAACTAATATTCATTTCAGTAGTTTTTGTACTATTGCTCTCCATAGTTGTAAAACACTTATTTCTATCCTCCCTCCCGCACCCCCACCCCCCGCCCCCACCCCCCCCCACCCCTCCACCCCAACATACTCTGTGTGTGTGTGTGTGTGTGTTTGTATAGTGGAGTGGAGTGAGAAGTTGAAAACACTCCTCCTGTGGATTTTGAATGTGAAATAAATTAACTTTCTGAGTTGATCATAATGCAAGCTTGCTGTGAGTTATTATTAAATTGGATCACACGAACCAAGGGTTTCAGAAAACACTGCAGCATACTTTAAAAATAATTCAAGACACCTTCTGCTTACGGACAGTTGGTGAGAGGAAATAAGTACAGTTTGCCTGTCTCTCTCCTGTCCATAACAATGGGAATGGAGGAAGTACATAATCAATAATATTTAAATTGCAGAAGTGACTGCCTAACTGGACAGAGAAAAAGAAATGCAGTGGAGGTAAAGTATATGGAATTCCAAAAAAGTGTTCAATAAGGTATTGTTTCTGATATGGCAGGTGGCAATTGCCAGGCTGATCAAATTCCAAAGGGAAATTTGGCCGAGCTATCACAACGATTTGCAACTTATATTTTTATTACCAGAAGGTATATACACTGAAGTCAGAAGTAAATATTCCACTACCACTCTTAGAGATTTTAAATATTCAATTAAAATGTTTATAACAAAAGAAAACTTTAACACATAAAATTATAGTTACACAGTTAAATTTAGGCTTACAACATTTCCCAAAAGATTTCTACTTAGCTAGATTCCCAAGTAAACACCCTTTTCCAGGCCTCAGCCCAAATATATTCTTAATCTATAAAACATCCAGTACTATTACCATAAGGTACTCACTGTTGCTATAGCTGAAGTATTTCACAGCTTCTCTTCCTTTCATCCAACAATGGAATTCCAAGGCTTTTAACAAAAACTTGCTTTCTGGAACAAGCAAGCACTTCTCCGAAGTGGCTAGAAGCTAATAATTCATAGTACATTCTTCAAGGTCTCACATGGTTACTCCTCATACAGCTTTAAATTTTTCCTTAAATATATTTTCTCTTCTTTTATTCTTTGAATTCATTGTTTTAAACTTTCTTTAAAACTCAAACTCTTCCAAATACAATGTTTCCATCTCGTCTTTGCTTTTAGGTCAATAAAACATGATGTCCTTACCGCTTGTTTACCTATGAATTCCTGCAAGATGCAACCATTTTCCTTGTCACCATCTAATTCCCCTTTGAAATTCAAGCAATCTCTCAACTTATCTACAAATGCAAATGTTAGCTCATGATTTCCATTTCAAAATGCCTGCTTTTACACCTTACACCTTTGATGATTTAAACCTTGCAGTCTGACTGGCTCAGTTTAATGAAATTAGTCACACACACACACAAAACACAAACACACAGCCCCTACAAGTCTGCTGCAGTATACCACAGTAATATTAGGAAAAAAATGTTATTTCCTTTACATCCTTATGGAAAAATGAACCATCATAATTCAAAAAGACGGTTTCATTTTCTCAATCCATTTTGCAGTACTTACTACACTATTTCTATACACAAAACTAATACACCACCAGGTACATGCATTAACATGACAATGTACATAAAGCTTTTGTACCAACAGAGATCATTTCAGTCCATTGTCCATGTTTCAAATGTCCAATTTCCTTTGAACTTTAAACTCTTGACAACACATCTGCAATTAAATTTTCTCATTCAGCCACATGTATAATCTGTAAACTAAATGGTTGTAGTAATAAACTCCATCTAAACAGTCTGGCATTCCGGTTTCGAAATTTTTTCCAGAAATTTTAAAGGATTGTGGTCTGTATGAACAATTGTTTCTGAAGAATTTCTTGCAACTTGAACCTCGAAATGTTGCAATGCTAATACCAGACCTCGAGTCTCGTTTTCGATGGTTGAGTGTCTTTACTGATGTACATTCAGCTTTCGTGAAAAATATCCTACCGGCTTTTCAATTCCTGTTTCATCTTGTAACAACATGGCACCAATACCCAGATCACTTGCATCAATCACCAACTTAAACTGTTTAGTGTTGCCAAAACTGGTGTAGTGGACAACACAGTTTTTAAACTGTCAAATGCATTTTGACACTCCTGTGCCCATTAAAATTTCTTGTTCTTTTTTAGTAGTTCAATCAATGGAGCAACCACACTGCTAAAATTTGGTACAAATGTCTGTTAAAACCCACTCACGCCAATAAATCTCAAAGTTCCCATTTTGTTGTAGGCACTAGGAAATTCACGATGGCTTTTACTTTCACATCTCGTGGGGCCACCTGATCATGTCCAATGGTGTGGCCTAAATATGTAACTTGTGCTTTTGCAAATTCACTCTTAGCCAAGTACACCACCAAATTAGCTTCTTGCAGTTGATCAAACAGTTATTTCAGATGTTGTTATTGCTCCTCCCATGTTTGTCTGAAAACTACCAAGTCACCAATATAAATAGCACAATTGCACAGTCTTGCAATTAGTTTGTCAGTCTTTGAAATGTCGTTGATGCATTCTTCATACCAAATGGCATAATTTTGAACTGATATAGCCCATCTGCCATTACGGAAGCTGATGTCTCTTTTGCTCTTTCCAATAAGGGTACTTGGCAATATCCTCACAGCCAGTCAATCTTTGTGATAAACTCTGATCATCCCACTTTCTCAATACAATCTTCCAACTGTGGAATAGGACATGAATCCGCTTTTGTCACTGCATTCACTTTCTGATAATCCACACTCAGGGCGGGATTTTTAGGATGGTGTGCGGGCACGATAGGCGGGCCCAGGAGTGGCAGGGGAATAGACCGCCACCCGTGATTGGCCCTCGGCTGCGATTTCACACTGGCTGGAAAATTAATGGCCAACCAGCATGGAGCGCGTGCTGAAACACTCAGCGCTGCCGGGGTGGGGGCAGGAGGAAAGTGGTCACCGATGTAAGCACGGGTGCGAGCGAGCACTGGATGAAAGCTACCCGAGAGCTGCCTCAGGGAGCTGAAGACTTCAAAACAATTAAGTAAATATTTTAAAATCACGAAAAAAATATCCAAGCATCACAATCAGTTACCTGAACATATACATGTTAAAAATTCTGCCCATAGATTTTTCTTTCTCTTTCGCGTTCGATCTGGTCGGGCACATGCCCACCCGCCACCCCAAAAATTCTGCCCACAGTCTTTGTGTTCTATCTGGGTCAGGGGCTAGGAATCCTGCGACAAGTAACTCACCTCCTGACTCCCCAAAGCCTGTCCACCATCTACAAGGCACAGGTTAGGAGTGTGATGGAACGCTCCCCACTTGCCTGGATGAGTGCAACTCCCACAACACAGAAGCTTGACACCATCCAGGACAAAGCAGCCCACACGATTGGCATCCCATCCACAAACATTCACTCCCTCCACCTACCGACGTACAGTAGCAGCAGTGCGTTACCATCTACAAGATACACTGCAGGAATCACCAAGGCTCCTTAGACAGCACCTTCCAAATCCACGGCCACTACCATCTAGAAGGGTAAGGTCAGCAGATAGATGGGAACACCACCACCTGGAATTTCCCCTCCATGTCACTCACCATCCTGACTTGGAAATATATTACCATTCGTTCACTATCGCTGGGTCAAAACCCCGTGTCCCGTAAAATTTTGGTATCTTTGCCTGCTCCACCTTGTACACATGGATGGACTTTCCCTTCACATACAAAACCTTTAAACAATTCTGTAACCTGCCCTTCAGAACTCCCTTGGGTAAATTGTGAACACATTTCCCACTTCTTTAGCCACCACTGATTACTCCTGCTCCACCTGTACACAAACCATTGTTTTTTCTTGCCTCTGGATCTCCAAACCCACAGTACTTTACAAGAATGGTTCCAGGGATGAGAAACTCCAGCTATGAGGTTAGATTGGAGAGGTTGGGACTGTTATCCATGGAGAGAAGAAGGCTGAGAGGAGATTTGATAGAGATGTTCAAAATCATGAAGGTGCTGGACAGAGTAGATAGGGAGAAGCTGTTCCTGCTTGTAAAAGGATCAAGAACGAGAGGGCACAGATTTAAAGTGATTTGCAAAAGAACAAATGTGACGTGAGAAAAAACGTTTCACACAACGAGCAGTTTGGGTCTGGAATGCACTGCCTGGAAGTGTGGTGGAGGCAGTTTCAATCGAGGCATTCAAGAGGACATTAGATTATTATTTAAATAGAAACAACGTGCTGGGTTAGGTGAAAAGGCAGGGCAATGTCACTCGGCCATAATGCTCATTTGGAGCAAAAACAAAATTACCTGGAAAAACTCAGCAGGTCTGACAGCATCTGCGGAGAGGAATAAGGTTAATGTTTCCACTCGAAATGTTAACTGTATTCCTCTCCGCAGATGCTGTCAGACCTGCTGAGTTTTTCCAGGTATTTTTGTTTTTGTTTCGGATTTCCAGCATCTGTAGTTTTTTACTTTTATGCTCATTTGGAGAGCCAGTGCAGATATGATGGGCTGAATGGCCTCCTTCTGTGGTGTTAAAATTCTGTGATTCTGTGATACTCTTCTTTCCAGAACTTTTCTGAGTTCCAATTGCTACAATAGGTTTTCCCTGTAACCTCCAACACATTGACGTCGTGTGCCCAATCTTATTATAATGGAAACATTTAAGTCTTTGAGTGTCACTTCTACTCTCAGCACCTTCCTTTCTGGTCTGAGGAGAAATTTCCTGAAAATTCCCAGCTGCCACTCTCTTCTCCCTCCCTTGTCTATCTCCTTGACTACCTGCCTCCCTTTCACCTTCCCACTTCCTATCCTTCTCAGATTCAAAAGGGCGACAGAAAAAATCTAAGGACCAGGTCATAATCATCAGCTATCTCTGCTGCTTGTTAATCCTCTGTTCTTCCACATGGGCTCTAACTACCAAAGGAAGTGAATCTTTAAATTCTTCCAAAATAATTACCTCTCTAAGAGCTGCGTATATGGTCTCTACCTTTAATGGCCGTATCCAACAGTCAAGATTAGTTCCGACTAGGCACTTTACAGTCTTCCGGACTTAATATTGAGTTCAACAATTTCAGATCATGAACTCTCTCCTCCATCCCTACCCCCTTTCCGATCCCCCTTTTTCCAATAATTTATAATTTTTTTACAAATATATTTTTCTTTTCCCACCTATTGTTAAATTTATTTTGATCTATTGTTTCATCTCCACCTTTTAGCCCATTCCGATCCCTTCAGCCCATCCCACCCCCACTAGGGCCATCTGCCACTAGCTTGTCCTGCTTGCTACCCTTAATGTTCCCGTTAGCACATCCTTTAGATAATATCACCACCATCAACACCCCTTTGTCCTTTTATCTATGACATCTTTGGCAGTCTCTCCTTGGCCTCCACCTATCACTGGCCCCCTATCGAGCTCTACCTGTCCCACCCCCCTCTACCAATTTATATTTCATCTAATTTCTATATTTCTTAGTTCTGATGAAGGGTCATACGGACTCGAAACGTCAACTGTATCCCTCTCCGCAGATGCTGTCAGACCTGCTGAGTTTTTCCAGGTATTTTTGTTTTTGTTCTAGAGTTCCAGCATCCGCAGTATTTTGCTTTTAGTCAAGATTACTTTACTCTCTCAAACTCAGTATAAGTCTACCCAGGATGTTTCCTTACATTCTGAAATTTCTGCCTGTACGCCTCAGGAACCAACTCATATGCACTCAAAATAGCCTTTTTTACTGCATCATATCCCACAGGCACTTCTTCTGACAGCGATGCATATACCTCATGAGCTCTACCGACCAAGCAATGTCCAGATTTCTTGTGGCCATTTCAATTGCTTAGCTATCTTCTCAAATGAAATAAATAATGCCTCAACATCCCTTTCCTCAAACTTCGGAAGAGCCTGTACAAATTTAAACATCTCCCCACTTGGTTGTGGTCTGGAAATAAGTCTGTCTCCACCTGCTGGTAACTCTATTTTAACTGCCAGCCTTTTAAGCTGGTGTTCTCTTTCTCTCTCCCTTTCTCTTTCCTCCCTTGCTAACTTCTTCAATTCTAATACAATTCTAACCCCCACCTTATGGCTGGTCTGGTAGGTAGAGACCTGCCCGTGAGCCCCCCTAAAAGTGCTGTGGTGTTGCCTGCGAAGCCTGGCGCTGATGACTGCGAGTGCTGACCAAAGCAATGTAGGCAAACAAACCTCGAAGTCTCGAGTGAAGTGCAGCTCGCCAGGTGCACGTCGCTTATGTACAGTTGTGAAACACGCCGACTGTGCCCAGGTGATCCAGCATGGGGGGGATGATCCTGGCGAGCAGGGCTTATAATGAGATGCTAAAGTATTGAAATTAGGCTCCCGACGTGCGGCATTGGGAAATGTGGCCTGCCATTGACTGGTGGGCCAGATGATCGCAAACTGGTTTCACAATGGCGTGAAACTGATTTTTGGTCTTCTCACCATATTGTCCTTCCACCTGCCCGCCATGAAGCCCGACGACAATGGGGCCGGAAAATTCCGGCCATAGTGTCTAATGCAGCTAAATAAAGCTATAAAAATGTCAATTGCAATGAGTTGTATAAGCAGAGCATACAGTACAAGGAAAAAGTAATGATGAATTTGTACAAACCCCTGGTTCGGCCACAGTTAGAGCACTGTGTGCAGTTTTAGTCACCCTGTTAGGGATAGGACATCAAAGCCACCCAGGATCTTTGTTGTAGATTCGCTGGAATGATGCCAGGGTTGGCAAAGTGTGGTTATAAGGAAAGATTGAAATACAGCGATTATTTCCATTGAAGCAGAAAAGGCAAAGAGGGGATTAGACCTTTTGGGAATTATGAAGGGTTTTTAGAGAATGAATAGGGGAAGGTTATTTTGTCTGAAATCAGTGACAGGGGAGTCAATTCACAATTAGCAATTGTGATTGTGAGCTGAGAAGGTAAGAGACATTTCTTGACACACAGGAATATGAAATGTTTTTCCAAAAGGAGTGGTTGAGCCAAAGACCTTTGCAAATTTCAAGAGAAAATTGGATAGATATTTAAAATAAAGGAAGATACAGGGCTATGGGGGCAGTCGGGCAATGGGTCGCTTGAAAACTGTTACATCTAAGTACTCCCAGTTCTTACAAAAGGATCATTGACCTGAATCATTAACTTTGTTTTCCTCTGCACAGATGCTGCCAGGTCTACTGACTAATGCATTTTCTGTTTTTATTTCAGATTTCCAGCATCTGCAGTATTTTACTCATGTTTTGTCTTAGATTAATTTAGCACATGGTCTTCTTCTGTGCTGTAAACTTCTATGGTTTTATCTCACTCCATTCTGATACATTTTAACGTTTCTCACCCCAAAAAAAAATCAAATCACGAATTAAGTCGTGAACACTTAACTAAACATTCTTCCTTGTTCCTGTTGAGGTACAGAAAATCAATCCTAGAGAATTTTATTTTACTCAGTCATGGGCAAGGTCAGCATTTGTTGCTCATCCCTAATTGCCTCCGAGAAGATAGTGGTGAGCTACCCTCTTAAATCTCTGTAGTCCCTGTGGAATGGAATCCTTTCCCATTTTTGCCACCATGTAACTATCCTAATTGTGGTGAAAACACAAAGCAGTAAAACTCCCTCTGTTTCCTCCTATTATGTGCCATGGCTGTAATCTGAGGATAGCTTCCTCAACTGCACCTCTGAGATTCTTTCCAAGTTAAACCAGCTATCATTAAGCTCTGTCTGAATTAGATTGCCCGTTTTAATGCCAGCACGTTAGTAACCATGAGCTGCAGTCAGCAGTTTTGTGTGGTGAAACCATGCCAAATAGGAACTAGGTTAAAACCAACTAATTTATTTACTTATGCTCTTTCAGCCACAAAGAAACGGCTGTAATGTCAGACTCACACTTCACACCCACACCTCACACACATGGCCAGTTATTGAACTGACAGGCACCTCGCCCAAGCTGATTGCATCACATTCAGTGACATCCCTCTCTCTTGCAGGAGAAGGTGACACACAAGCGCAGCCGGCAGCACCTAATCGGAAGGTCCGGCTGCATGTCCTCACCCCTGGAGGAGATGGTGCTTGTCATCATTGAAGGACCCACAATAATGACGAGGCTGAAACCATTGAAGATTACAGTACGTTCCAACTGAAACCTTCTTCTCACATCTCACTTCCCTCTCATCCCACAATCTCTTCTGATTTACAAACTGTAGATGGTGTAAGCACACACCTCTTGCTTCCCCCGTTCCCTCACAGTAATCCTATTCTTGTGCCTTACTCTGTTCAGATACTCAAGAACTGCCATCTGCCCAGGCAGTGGTACAGGAGCGTGAAGTGGGAGCTAGGGGCTAATGGTGATGAACCACCATCATTTGATCTGACTCTCACAGCCACCAGTTCAGGTACTGGCACTGCATGTACTTTAAAGGGTACCATAGAGACAGTCACAGGGTATGAATGACCTGTCGCCAGAACAGGGGAAAAGAGTCACATAGGTGTCAGTTTCCTGGAGGGTGTGGTCGCATGCGCATTTTGCAGATCAGGACTTAGATAAGGACTTTGAGGGGGTGGCAAAGAGGAAAAGGTTGATGGAATGTACAATGAAAAGCTTTGTGCATTTGTAGACCTACCAGAAACCCTACTGTCACTGTCAAGGAGTGCAGAAGAGTCCAACTCTAATTTGACACAGGTCTTTGCACAGAGCTCAAAACCCATCTTCCCTATTTGGAAGTTTGGAAGTCTACATGGAAGCCAACTCCATGAGAGCATTTGCAGATTCAATCATGATACAGCACCTGATGGGCAATTTCTCAGCTTCCAGCGCAGCATAAGCAGAAGCCACCCAATGTCTCAGTGTTACAGTAGAAGCTTAGACTGAAGCTATGCAATCTCAGCTTGTTGCCATGTGAGTGCAGCTTGCTGTCATCATGGATTTGGATGCTGGTACTGGTACTCAAAGGAGCTCCCAGCATTTCACATCAATCCAGCAATCTCTCTTCCAACAGATAACTAGGGGTGCTGAGACACCTGTGTGGCAGTCTCAGTGGCTTCATGGAGCAAGAACCTGGCGCAAAAATAAAACAGGAAAGGTGGCTCAGCCATGGCTTACAAAAGAAATTAGGGATAGTATTAGATCCAAAGAGGAGACATATAAAACTACCAGAAAAAGCAGCAAGCCTGAGGATTGGGGGCAGTTTAGAATTCAGCAAAAGTGGACAAAGAGATTGATCAAGAAGGGGAAAATAGAGTATAAGAGTAAACTTGCAAGGAACATAAAAACTGACTGTAAAAGCTTCTATAAATATGTGAAGAGAAAAAGATTAACGAAGACAAATGTAGGTCCCTTACAGTCAGAAAGGGAGGAAATTATAATAGGGAACAAAGAAATGGCAGAAGAATTGAACACATATTTTGGTTCTGTCTTCACAAAAGAGGACACGAATAATTTCCCAGAAATGTTAGGGAACCAAGGGTCTAGTGAGAGGGAGGAATTGAAGAAAATCAGTATTAGTAAAAAAATGGTGCTAGAGAAATTAATGGGGTTAAAGGCGGAAAAATCCCCAGGGCCTGATAATCTACATCCCAGAGTACTAAAGAAAGTGAAATATTGGATGCATCAGTGGTCATCTTCCAAAATTCTATAGACTCTTGAGCAGTTCCTACAGATTGGAGGGTGACAAATGTAACCCCACTATGTAAAAAAGGAGGGAGAAAAAATACAGAGAATTACAGACCAGTTAGCCTAACATCAATAGTGGGGAAAATGCTAGTGTCTATTATAAAAGACATGGTAACAGAACACTTGGAAAGCGTTAACGTGGTCAGACAAAGTCAGCATGGGTTTATGAAAGGGAAATGATGCGAAACTAATCTACTGGAGTTTTTTTAGGATGTAATTAGTTGAATAAATAAGGGAGAACCAGTTGATGTGGTGTGTTTGGATTTCAAGAAGGCTTTTGATAAGGTCCCACATAAGAGGCTAGTGGGGAAAATTAAAGCACATGGAATTGGGGGTAATATACTGGCATGGATTGAGAATTGGTTGACAGACTGGAAACAGAGAGTGGGAATAAAGGGGTATTTTTCCGGGTGGCAGGCGATGACTAGTGGTGCACCACAGGGATCAGTGCTTGGGCCCCAGCTATTCACGATATATAAATGTCTTGGATGAGGGAACCAAATGCAATATTTCCAAGTTTGCTGATGACACAAAACTGGGCGGGGTTGTGAGTTGAGGAGGATGCAAGGAGCCTTCAAGGTGATTTAAACAAGTGTATTTGTGCAAACACATGGCAGATGCAGTATAATGTGAATAAATGTGAAGTTATACGCTTCAGTGTGAAAAACAGAAAGGCAGAGTATTATTTAAATGGTGATAATGGGAAATGTGGATGTACAAAGAGACCTGGATATCCTTGTACACCAGTCAATGGAAGTAAATAGGTAGGTGCAGCAAGCAATTAGGAAGGCAAATGGCATATTGGCCTTCATTGCAAGAGGATTTGAGTTCAGAAGTAAGGAAGTCTTACTGCAGTTATACAAGGCCTTGGTGAGACCACATCTGGAGTATTGCGTGCAGTTTTGGTCTCCCTACCTAAGAAAGAATATACTTGCCATAGAGGGAGTGCAGCGAAGGTTCACTAGGCTGATAACGGGAGTGGCAGGACTGTCGTATGAGGAGAGATTGATTCAACTGGGCCTGTATTCACTAGAGTTTAGAAGAATGAGAGGGGATCTGATTGAAATGTATAAAATTCTAACAGGGCTAGATAGACTGGTCCTGTGCTCACAGCGAGGTCAGCACTGCTCTACCAAGTGAGGATCCAGCAGTGCAACCATGCTGTGGCTCATATGTCCTCTTTCACAGCCACTGCCCTGCACTAATTATCTCCCCTTGTTTTCGCAGGCACAGAGTCCATGACCCAGGCCCTCCAATCAAGCCCTGAAGAAACCTCTGGAGAGGAATCTGGAGGCATCCTCCCTGAAGTCCTGTCACAGCGCTCACCCATACCCTCCACCAGTGCAGAGACACACACCTCAGGGAGACCTACCTTTAGAGTAGCCCCAGGATCACAATCTGGTGAGCACATCACACTGTCTGATCCACAGCAGGCGGCAGTAGGGGCTTTCCTGGTGTCCGGGACTCGGAGGACTACTGGGGGTGTCATGAAGCTATTAATATATATAATATTATTGGAAAATATTTTTATTTTAAAATAGAGGTTTAGTTTGTGGGTGTTTAATTGGATTAAAGCCAGCTAGTCTGGGTGCTTTGATGTGCGCTAGTTTTGAGATGTAAGAGAGATAGAATGCGTTTGCATTTTTTGAATAGAGCATTCAAGAAGTGGGGTGAAAACTGATGCCTATCTAGCAGATACAAGCAATATGTTTATATTACTAATAAACTTGGTACTATGAAAGGGGTTTCATTGTTATAGAGGTTTAGTTCAGAGGTTGGCCTTACAATGAGAATTTACATTCAATGGGTTGTGCTAGGTATAACTTCAGCAGTTTTGTGTGTGTAGAGCAGAGGTAATGTAAGATCAAAAGCAGCTGTAAGCCTCCAACAGTCTCCACAGGAACCAAAGTGAAAATAACTTCATTTTGAATTCATAAGGTTAAGATGCTTTGCCTGGTGTCTGGTTAGGTCTATGAGTTGCTGTTACCTTAATGGAGATTAGTTTGAGAATTTGTTAAAAGTTATGATCGTAGTAATTTGTAGTCATATTTAACTTGTGTAAATTAATAAAAGATTTCATTTAACTTAATATAAATCCTCTCAAGAACCGGTACTATGATTCCTGAATTTAGAGTTGCATCTCAAACATAACACTTAAAATTATAGGTTATGACAGTTGTTTAAAGTTTCCTTCTGGGATTTTAAAATATCTCAGCTTTACCAACAGCATCAGTCATAACAGGAGGCCAGAACGTTGCTGAGTCTGAGTCAGATGAGAAGCCTCTGGATTCGGTCATACCTCAGTTGCTGGAGCTGCAAAGGTACGCTTGGGAACATCAGGAAAGAATGTCTACAGCACTCTTCAGATTGCAAGGCATGATGGAGGAGTCCACCGCCTTCAGGCTGAGGTGATAGCGCCGGCATGCAAATGCACCGAGGTCAACACTGGTAGGGTAGTGGCCGCCATGGAGACCTTGATCCAGGACATCACTCCTGCACTGCTGCGTGGGCTCAACTCCATCGCTGATGCCGTAGTTGGCCTCCAGCAGTGTGTATGTGAGAGGGGTGCCAGGTAGTTCAATCTCACTCCAGCTACCCCTGCTCCTGAAGGAGTCAGTCTGGAGTCCCCAGGCACCCATAGGGAGGAGGATCAGCAGGTGCACACTCCACCCCCACCCATCCAGGTGACTTCGAGTGTGTCCGGCCAATCCAACTCCCCTCTTCCTGTGACCTCAGCAGCTCCAGTTTTACAGGCTGAGGAGAGCGCCATTGCCACATAGCATGATGCCACAAGCAGGCCGGGGCCCTCTAAGTCTTGGCCCTCCAGAGGATGCCCACCAAAGTCATCACAGACAGGGTGTCGCAGTCAGCAGCATGCCTCCACCTCCGCTGTGATGTCTGGGGAGAAACAAAATGTACGGCAGGGTTAGGAATGTTAAGGAGAATTGGTTGCACTGCCGGGTATGTGTGTTAATCACTTGTACAGACTGTTCACTGTTGTCAATATATTCCCAAGTGTGTCTCCCTGCCTATGGTTCCTTGTTCTGATGAGCAGTGTTCTTGTCACTTAGATGTAAAACCTTCCTGCACAAGATAAAGGCAGGTGTCTCAGTCCAGGGCCACTTCCCTGTGCTTTGTGCAGCCTTCAGACCAAAGTGATGGTCTGGCCTCACACTCCCTGGAAACATTACTGATGCCTGCACCTCGACAGTGCTTGTCATCGCTGCCAGAATGTAGCAGGCAGGCGCTACAGATTTCTCTCATTCTCTCGATGTGCTCTCAGCATCTTTAAGGAGGGGCTGGCCCCCATCTCTTCAGCATCTGTGACCACTGATGCTGTGCTCCAGCTCCCAAAGGGCTCAGGTGCTGAAGGCAGACAAAGCATCAGATGCTTCTAAAGTTTCATGGCTGCGTCTCAATGATATCACCCTGATCACAGAGCGCAAGCCAGACAGGAGTCAGTCATTCTCAGAAGCCATGTGAAAATTTATGAGTGTCCTCACTGCATATTGTCATCATCCTCCTGCAATCAAGTGACTATTAGGGCCTCCACTGTATCTCCATGACAGGAGCATTATCACAGAGGGTATTGGCGCTGCCATAAGCCAGACTGGAGTCAAACATTCACAAATGCGCTGTGAGGATCTATGGGGTCACCTCACTGCATGTCATCATCATCCTCCACAAATTTAGTAGCTATGAGATCCTCCCGATGCCTGCCTCATCTGGCCAGTGCGAGGGCCTCATCCCCATCAACGTCGCCACCGAGGACCTCCTCAGCCTCACCCCTGTCAGCGTCCTCCTCATCGGAGGAGAGGCGCAGCTCATCCATCTCCTCCTCAGCCAGCTCATCTCCCTGTTGGAGCGCCAGGTTGTAAAGGGCGCAGCAGACGACGACGATGTGTAACACCCTGTGCGGACTGTATTGCAGGGCTCCACCAGACCAGTCCAGGCACCAGAACCACATCTGCAGCATCCCGATGGTCTGCTTCACCAGGTTGTGAGCTGCTGCATGAGCCTCATTATACCATTGCTCTGCTGCAATCTGAGGCCGCCGCACGGGTGTCATCAGCCATGGCCTCTGCGGGTAGCCTTTGTCCCCAAGGGGCCAGCACCTGCAGCCTCTGTGGTCCCTGGAAAACTCAAGAGATCTGTGACCGACTGAGGATGTTGGCGTCATGCACATTCCCTGGAAACCGTGCGCACACCTGCAGGATGTATTTCTAGTTCAGTGAGTGGAAGCCCTTACAGTTGATGAAGTCCACCGAGTGAAGTGATGGAGACCTGAGTGCCACATGAGTGCAGTCAATTGCACCCTGCACCTGTGGTAATCCCAAGATCCGGGAGAATCCAATGGCCCTTGCATCCTGGCTGTCCCGGGCGAAATGCACAAAGTTGCGTGCTATGGAGAAGATGGCATCCATGACCTCATGGATGCATTTGTGGGTGGCAGATTGTGAAATCCCACAGAAGTCACCTGTGGAACCCTGAAAGGAGCGCAAACGAGACTCCAGGATGGTATGTTGCCTCCCTGGTGCTAAGGCCAAGGATGTCTCAGAGCGGCTACAGGACATTCCAAAGGGGGAGGGTGAACAGCCAGTGGTCGTGGTACACATTGGTACAAACAACATAGGTTAAAAAAAGGGATGAGGTCCTAAAAGCAGAATATAGGGAGTTAGGAAGTAAGATGAAAAGTAGGACCTCAAAGGCAGTGACCTCAGGATTACTACCAGTGCCACGTGCTAGTCAGAGTAGAAATAGCAGGATTTATCGGATGAATATGTGGCTGAGAAGATGGTGTGAGGGGGAGGGTTTCAGATTCCTGGGACATTGGGACCTGTTCTTGGGGAGGTGGGACCAGTACAAACTGGATGGGTTACACCTGGGCAGGACTGGGACTGATGTCCTAGGGGGAATATTTGCTACAGCGGCTGGGGAGGGTTTAAACTAAAATGGCAGGGGGATGGGAACCTATGCAAGGAGTCAGAGGAGGGGGAATCAAGGACAAGAACGAAAGACAGAAAGGGGAATAAGAAAAGTGATAGGCAGAGATATCAAGGGCAAGAATCAAACAGGGCCTCAGTGAAAAATAGTGGGAACGGGATAAGTAATGTTAAAAAGACAAGCCTTAAGGCTTTGTGCCTTAACGGGAGGACCATCATAATAAATTGGATGAATTAACCGTGCAAATAGATGTAAACAGGTATAGTTGGGATTATGGAGACATGGCTGCAGGGTGACCAGGGATGGGAACTGAACATCCAGAGGTATTCAGTATTTAGGAAGGACAGACAAAAAGGAAAAGGTTTTGGAGTTGCATTGCTGGTTAAAGAGGAAATTTGCGCAATAATGAGGAAAGATATTAGCTCCAATGATATGGAATCTGTATAGGTAGAGCTGAGAAACACTAAGGGGCAAAAAGTGTTAGTGGGTGTTGTATATAAACCCCCAAACTATAGTGGAGATGTTGGGAATGGCATTAAACAGGAAATTAGAGATGCATGCAATAAAGGAACATCTGTAATTATGGGTGACTTTAATCTGCATATAGATTGGGCAAATCAAATTAGTAACAATACCGTAGAAGAGGAATTCCTGGAGTGTATACGGGATGGTTTTCTGGACCAATACGTTGAGGAACCAACTAGAGAACAGGCCATCGTAGGCTGGGTATTGTGTAATGAGAAAGGAATAATTGGCAATCTAGTTGTGCGAGGCCCCTTGGGGATGAGCGACCATAATATGATAGAATTCTTCATCAAGATGGAGAGTGACGTAGTTGATTCTGAGACTATGGTCCTGAATCTTAATAAAGAAAACTACGATGGTATGAGACGCGAGTTGGCCATGATGGATTTGGAAATGTTACTTAAAGGGATGACGATGGATAGGCAATGGCAAACGTTCAAAGAGCGCATGGGTGAACTGCAACAATTGTTTATTCCTGTCTGGTGCAAAAATGGCTTACAAGGGAAATTAGAGATAGTATTAGATCCAAGGAAGAGGCATACAAATTGGCCAGAAAAAACAACAGGCCTGATGATTGGGAGCACTTTAGAATTCAGCAAAGGAGGACTAAGTGATTGATTAAGAAGGGGAAAATAGAGTACGAGAGTTAGCTTGCAGGGAACATAAAAACTGACTGTAAAAGTTTCTATAGGTATGTGAGGAGAAAAAGATTGGTGAAGACAAATGTATGTCCCTTACAATCAGAAACAGGGGAATTTATAATGGGGAACAAAGAAATGGCTGACCAACTAAATACATACTTTGGTTCTGTCTTCACAAAGGAGGACACTAATAAAATACCAGAAATGTTAGGGAGCACAGGGTTTAGTAAGAGGGAGGAACTGAAAGAAATCAGTATTAGTAGGGAAATGGTGTTGAAGAAATTGAGAGGATTGAAGACCGATAAATCCTCACGGCCTGATAATCTACATCCCAGAGTACTTAAGGAAGTAGCCCTAGAAATAGTCTATAGAGTCTATAGACTCTGGAACAATTCCTACAGATTGGAGGGGAGCTAATGTAACCCCACTATTTAAAAAGGGAGGTAGAGAGAAAACCTCTCTACTTTTCTGAGAGAAAACCAGTCAGCCTGACGTCAGTAGTGGGGAAAATTCTAGAGTCCATTATAAAAGATTTAATAGCTGAGCACTTGGAGAACAGTGGCAGAATCGGACAGAGTCAGCATGGATTTACGAAAGGGAAATCATGCTTGACAAATCTACTGGAATTTTTCGAGGGTGTAACTAGTAGAGTTGTTGAGGGGGACCCAGTGGATGTGGTTTATTTGGACTTTCAGAAGGCTTTCAACAAAGTCCCACATAAGAGATTAGCATGTAAAATTAAAGCGCATGGGATTGGGGGTAGTGTATTGAGATGGATAGAAAACTGGTTGGCAGACAGGAAACAAAGAGTAGGAATAAACGGATCTTTTTCCGAATGGCAGGCAGTGACTAGTGGGGTACTGCAGGGATCGGTGCTGGGACCCCAGCTATTCACAATATATATTAATGATTTAGACAAGGGGACTAAGTGTAATATCTCCAAATTTGCAGATGACACACAGCTGGGTGGGAGGGTGAGCTGTGAGGAGGATGCAGAGATGCTTCAGTGTGATTTGGACAAGCTGAGTGAGTGGGCAAATGCATGACAGATGCAGTATAATGTGGATAAAGGTGAGGTTATCCACTTTGGTAGCAAAAACAGGAAGGTAGATTATTACCTGAATGGCTATAAATTGAGAGAGGGGAATGTACAATGAGACCTGCGTGTCCTCGTACGCCAGTCGCTGAAGGTAAGCCTCTCATAGCGAGAGAAGTCAAGTACAGGAGCAGGGATGTCTTGCTGCAATTATACAGGGCCTTGGTGAGACCACACCTGGAATATTGTGTGCAGTTTTGGTCTCCATATCTGAGGAAGGATGTTCTTGCTACAGAGGGAGTGCAGCGAAGGTTTACCCGACTGATTCCTGTGATGGCAGGACTGACATATGAGGTTGAGTCGGTTAGGATTATATTCGCTGGAGTTCAGAAGAATGCCTACTCCTGCTCCTAATTTCTATGTTTCTATGTTTCTATGAGCCACTGGCATAGAAATTGAACACCATGGCCTCTTTCTCAGCCATTGGCAGTGGATGCCCCCCATGTCCCATTGGCGCCGAGTCCTGCAGTAAGAGGCAGATGTGAGTGACCAGGTCCCTAGACATATGCAGTTGTTGGCAACACTGGTTCTCGGTCATCTACCAAAATGGCAGGTGGCACCTATAGACTTTGGGTGTCACTAGGCGCTGACCAGCCACAGCTCGCTGTTGCTCCTGGGAAGCATATGTGGGGGCCCCTGCTGCCCTTTCTTCATGAGGTTGCTGCTCCTGCCTTTGCACAGCCAGGTGCCTGAGTCGTTCTCTCCTCCATCTTCTATGGTCTCTGTAGGCCATCAGGCATACAGCTAGGTCACCAGGCTCCATGCTCCTGATGTGGTCCTCCTGCAGCATGAAGGAGAGAGAGAGAGACGTGGTTATCATGGCTGTACTTAGCACCTTTGCTGTCCCCTGTGTGACCGCAACTTAATGCTTCCTGGAGAGTGCTGGCCACCCCGCGGATGGCCACAGATGAGTCCGCTGCCTGGCTGCCCTGTCAACCTGCGACATATGCCAGCCTGCTCCTACCCGGGATGCAGAGATTGCAAGGGGCTGTGAGTGCCTCCAGCAGTGACTGCTATGCGGCCAGCGTTGACGAGGAGCTTGTACAACGTGTGCAGTCCAACTGCTATGGCCCAGTAAAGTAGTCACGGACTTGAACTCTGTGCTGGGGGTGGGGGGAAGGTCTGGCGCGCTTGGTGGCACTTTGGTGTTTCCGCTTGGGCGGGCAGCCTAGCACCTGACCTCAATCAAATCACTGAGGCTGTGCCTGAACTGGCTCCGTTGCAGAGGAATGGTCAGTTTATGCAGGTGTCCCTACAGCGTGGCCACGTCCCTCGCCTACCCTGACCCCCACTTTGATTTTTTGTGTGTGGGATCCAATGCCAGGACAGCAGTTGCTCCCCCCACCCCACCCCCAGCAACAGTTGCCTCCGAAGCTGGGCGGCAGTTGTCTCCGGACACAACCCCCACCGACAACAGTCACCTCCGAGACTGGGCAGAAGTTGCCCCTGGACACCCCTCCGACAACACTCGCCTCCGGGGCAGGGCAGCACTTCACCCCGGCCCCCTGGCGCCCCTGAAGCCTGCAAAGAAGCAGGCAACCCTGGCGAGCTCAGCAGTTGCCTCCCCCAACTCCCAGCACAGACTGCAGCTCCAGTTCCCCCAAAGTGAAGGCCGCCAAGTGCACGTCGCCTGTGTGCTGTTGTGAAACACGTTGACATGCTTTCCCGCCGACGTGGACGAACGTTCCAGCAGGGGGCCCAAGAGCCTGGCGGGATGGTCTTTTAATGTTATGCTGATGTATTACAATGTGCTCCCCGACGACCATCGGTGGGAAACGCGACCAGCCATTGGCGGGCTGAGCAGATGATCGTGACCTGCCTTCCTGCCGTCATGAAAACAGATTGCGCCATATTGTCCGCGCACGCCTGCCATCAGCGAGCACAGAAAATTCCACCCAATGTATTATATACTAATCAGCAGATGTTATCCAGCACTAACGGTATGGAAAGGTCGGCAAAGTCTTTCCAGTATCAATAGAGTTAAATAGCCAGCAATAGTTACACAACTTGCCCTAGTTTTAAAGGCGCTTTCTGAAAACCAGCTTGCTTTTTTGGCACAAAAGTTAACCACAGATCAGTTCCTTAAGTTGTTTTCAATTCTTTACCACTTTGTATGGTAATGCCTTTTCAGAAACCTTCCTGTTATTTCACAAGATAAAAATCTACTTATACAGTGAACTCGCCAAAACCTTTTTCTATTTTAGTATTGCAAAACTTGATTCCTCATATGGCATTATAACAAATCAGCTTTTAAAACGAATGGAATACATATTTTGGTTGTTTTAAATCTTTGGAATCATTCCTTCCTTTCCTTGTCTGTTGGCTCCCCATTTTTTATTAAATGTTGAAATCTGCATGACTTAAATCCACAAGCTTGCTCACAGTAACTGAATCACAACTGAGTCATTTAGCAGCCGGCAAGCAAAACCATATCATCGATTTAGTAGGATGGAACTTTTAAACAATTTCAGTGTTGTAATGGGGGAAAATGTAATTAAAATTTATCACTTCCACTAATTAATGTGTGTTGGCTGAATGACTGGAAACACAGAGTAATGGTGAATAGTTGTTTCTCAGGCTGGGGGGAGGTATACAGTGGTGTTCCCAGGGTCAGAACAAGGACCAATGCTTTTCTTGATCTATATTAATAACTTTGACTTGTGTCTACGTGGCACAATTTCAAAATTTGCAGTTCACACAAAACGATAAATTATTGTAAACTGTGAAGAAGACAGTGATAGACTTCAAGAGGATACTGGCACACTAGTGGAATCGAGGGACAGGCGGCAGTAAAAATTTAAAGCAGGGAATGTGGAGTGATACATTTTGGTAGGGAGAATGAGGAGAGGCAATATAAAATAAAGAGTAATATTCTAAAGGAGCTGCACTGAGAGATGTGGGGCATATGTACACAAATCATTAAGATGGCGGGGACAGTTGAGAAAATGAATAATAAGGAAATGAGGTCTTGGCCTTTATAAATTGAGGCATAAAGTATAAAAGCAAGGAAGTTATAATGATCCTTTGTACAACACTTTTTCTGGCCCCAACTTCAGTCCAATTCTGTTCCCATAATTTAGGAAGGATATGAGGCATTAGAGAGGGTGTAAAAAAAAGTTTTTGAGGGTGATTCAAGAGATGAGGAACTTGAGTTACAAGAATAGATTGGAGAAGCTGGGGTTGTTCTTCTTAGGAAAGAGATTTAATAGAGGTGTTCAAAATCATGAAGGGCCTAGACAAAGTAGATAGGCAGAAGGGTTGAGAGCCAGATGATACAGATTTAAGGCAGTTGGCAAAAGACCCAAAGGTGACGTGAAAAAACATTTTTATGCAGCAAATGGTTCAGATCTGGAATACATTGCCTGAGAGGGTGGTGGTGGCAAATTCAACTGTGGCTTTCAAAAGAGAATTGTTTTTTTTCAATCTTTCATGGGACGTTGGTGCTGCTGGCTGGGCCAGCATTTATTACCCATCCCTAATTGCCCTTGAGAAGATGCTGGTGAGCTGCCTTCTTGAACTGCTGCAGTCCATGTGGTGTAAGTACAGTGCTGCTGGGAAGGGAGTTCCAGGATTTTGACTTAGCAATAGTGAAGGAATGGCGATATATTTCCAAATCAGAATGGTGGGTGGCTTGGAGGGGAACTTCCAGGTGGTGGTGTTCCCATGTATCAGTTGCCCTTGTCCTTCTAGGTGGTAGAGGTCACAGGTTTGGAAGATGCTGTCGATGGAGCCTTGGTGAGTTGCTGCAGTGCCTCTTGTGGATGGTACACATGCTTCTACTGTGTGTCAGTGGTGGAGAGTGTCGATGTTTAAAGTGGTGCATGGGGTGCCAATCAAGTGGGCTGCTTTGTCCTAGATGGATATTCACCTGAAGATAAAAAAAATGCAGGGCTATGAGGAAAGGGTGGGAGTGGGACTAGCTACATTTCCCTTGCAGAGATCCAGCATGGACATAACAGACCAAATGGCCTCCTTCTGTGCTGTAACCATTCGATGATTCTATTTCTCCTTCATATGTAAGTAAATGTTTTCTACAATTTTCCAACTGAACTTCAATTCTTTTTGTATCATTGTAAGTTCATATTGAACACTATTTACATTTAGTAAAGCAATTGAAAATAACTGTTATTCCCTGGGATACACTCAATGGATAAAGGGATTAGTTTTATTTCGTGCTGTCGAAAACTGCCACTAATGTATCAGCAGTTTTATTTACATATCTGGATATTCATGCTTAATTACTTTGGAGACAAAAGAGGATGACTGTGTGATGACAATATCTAAACATATGTTTATTGACAGATAAAAGGTGACTTTATTTTATGATTCTGATATGATTAATATCCCATCTCCATTCTTGTTATATTAGACAAAATATTACAGTATTGAAGTTCGGGTGGATTAGCTGCAGTAATAACCCTTTCTTGTGTGTTTATCATAATGCCTATGAAGTTTATAAATTAGAAATTGTGAGTAAAGAATTCTTATAGTGCTCAGCAGAGTTGTAGATTGGGAATGAAACTGTAAGCACCCTTCATTCAGTGTTACTATGAATTTTTAGCATCCTTAAAATTACTGAAAAAGTTGCTGACATTGTTAGACTTAAAATGTAAAATCTATTCTGCAGAAAAGGACTTCAAGCCTGTAAGAACTGCCATTTAAAAAAAAAACTGCTATTGGCTTCTGTAGTGAGCATGCTACATAATTTCCAAACTGCCCAAGGATACTAAATAATATGTTAAGTCCTTGGAAAATCTCAGACTAAAGGTTGCCTGAGGACAGCTGAAGTTGAGCTGTAAATAAAGGTAGAGACCCTTCTGGAGGACTGAGATGACAACCTCCTGAAAACAATGATCAGAAATTGCATATTAAATATGGAGAGACAGCACATGGAAAATAACCTCCACGCCACATGTCATGACGTTTGGAAAAGAAAGTACAGGCATGTACTTACACTGTTACAAGCACATTCCTCCCCCTCATCAAGTACCTCAACAAAATGCCCTGGAAAAGAGCCATACAAGAGGGTGTGGAATTTCTATTAAATCATTGTTGCCAAAACTGTTGAAACTAGTCAGAACAACATTCTGTCCACATGTCGCAAAATAACCAACATAAAATATTACTAGAAAAAGGGGACTCTTCCAAAAGCATTAGTAGATTGAAAAGAAATATGCACTCCGCATTGTCTTTAGGGAGTTTCATTCATAATGATTTTAACATTAACAGATTCAGCAAGAAACCCTTCATTTGAATGTTTAAACAATATTGATGGGGTACTGCCTGACAGGAGAGTACAATGCCACTCTGTCCAACCTGTTTGAAATGTTTAACATGTGCAAGCAGTGGAGCAATGCAGATAGAAATTGCCGATGAATTATTTGTTCCTTTGGTATTGCTTTAGGATTGTCGTGATCCAAAGTTGAATTCAAGGAAGTTAGCTCAAATTAAACAGCTGGGTTTTTTTGTGAAGCCTTCTGTCTAGACACTTGGTTTTTCCAATCAGATGCCAGTCTGACCAAAAGTGGAGCAGAATGCTTTCCACGCCCGCTTTATGTAATGAGTGCTGACATCACAATAATTCCCAGGGTTGGCAAGTTCATTTATTATCAAGTGGTGCTGCCGAGCGTAAAGGGCTGTAGGGACTTAAGGGGCTAGCCATCAACCCAGCAGTGTAGGAGTGTGTAAAAGATCAGATATCAGGCGGAAAGGTCCCTGCTTTGTGGATTCTGCTGCAAAAACACTGCAGCACTGGGACTGGTCAGAAGAGAGAAGCTCATTTTGCAACGGGAGCATAGGACCCCAAAAAGACCACATCAGTCCTCGGGAAGTGGTCAAGGTGGTCAGTGCCAACTCCAACATCCCATGCAGTGCAACTCAACATCCCAAAACATTTCACCACTTTACCAGATCATGACAGGTAACAGTAGTCAGCAACAGCTTAATGTTTTTTTATAAGCACACCTGCTATTTACAATGCTCCTCACAATGTATTTGAATTAATTACCATGAATGTTCATGTGGTAGTTAAGTAGTCTTTGCCCCCAAGTCTGCATCTGAAATGTTCCTTCATTCACAACCTTACTTGCATTAACCCCTGATCTGAAACATAATTGCTTGATGCATCCTCTTGCCATTGCACCTATTATGGATTTGACTGCAGGTCATGGGATCAATGGGTTATTCCCACCCTTTACATTCTTTTTCAAAGAGAAAACAGTCCATAATAGTTGAAAGAGACGTGCAAGCAGGTGAGTGTATTGTGTCCGCAGGGTGCCAGAGCAGCCCGGGGTCCTTCTCCGTTACTTCCAAAAAGTAAAAATAGACAGGAATTCTCAATGGGAAACCCATAGTGCTTTCGTGCTTAAACTGAAGTGAGAAAGATGGCAGTGGAAAATGGCAGCCCCATCGTAAATAGCATGAAGCCACATGTAAAAATAGTTTGACAGCAATGAAAAAAGTCAAGAAGAAATACCAAAATGAAATAAGAATGTTTCTAAAATTCCTCCTAATTTAACTATTGGCTTGTGCAAGTTGTCTTCAGCCCCTAAACAGAACAAGACATGTATTTTACTCAAATGACAACTTGAACTGGCACTAATGATGGAAAATGGCCATGCGATGTTACCTTGGCCGAGGTTTTCGGTGCCCGCTGGCGTTGGATGATTCCCAGATGTACCTGCGGAAGCACGGGGAGATAATCAGTGCATGGAAGTGGCCTGTGAAACAGGATGCATCACTCACAGCATGGTTGTCTGATGGATGTTGCGCTGCTGGATCCTCACTTGATAGAGCACCACCGGCCTCACCGTTGGCTCAGGAACGGTCCAGATCCTCGCCGGCCAGCTGGATGGCTCTGTTTTCAAAGCCCATAAGGATCGTGATTTCAGGCATTCCTCCACCAGTCTGCGACCTCTTCCTCTGTGTGCCTTGCATGAAAAGAGATGGAGAAAGTATAAGCAGGACGCCTGCCAGGCCAGATGATAAGTATGCCTGGCATGTATAGGTGGTAAGTGGTCGCATGGATGGGATGAGAACAATTACACTGAGTGTGAGAGAGTGAATGGTGATGTCCCTTGAACATGCATGTGAGTGATGGCCCTGTGGATGTGTGATGGGTTTGTGAGTGTGTGAGTTGAGAGTGATGAAGAGAGTGACTTACCCTGGCGGAATGGAGGAGATCATTCATCCTCTTGTGGCACTGGGTGGCTGTCCTCTTTTGAAGGCTGCTGGCACTGTCCACCGCTGCCTGGTTGGTCATGCCGCTAGCCATCCTGTGGCCAGGGCTGGGGTAGAGGACATCCCAACGGGACTCCACGGTATCCAAAAGGTGTTCCAGTGATGCATTGCTGAACATGGAGGCTGCAGTCTTTTTGCCTTTCGTGGGTATCTTCTCTGTGGTAGTTGTGGGCTGGAAGCACTGAGATGTGTGCTTGTGGCTGAACTCAAAACATGGTGCCCGGAGTGATGAAGCGGCTGGGTGATGGCAGGCGGGTGAATGAGAGCCCGACTGCCATGGAAACGGTGTGTTTTCCCAGGTATGTATAAAAAATGTGGTGGGTTTGGGACAATACGGCATAAAAACCTGCCATCGCAGGTGGTGGGTAAGGCGTTGTTTTACCTGCCCGCTACCATACTTAGTGCAAATCTGGGACGATTCTGTGCCTTGTCTTTACTGTCTCACTTTTAATCCATCTGCTTCTCCAAGTTACTGGTAATGATGATGTGGCAGGTTTCAAAATGGGTGGTGTTTTAAGAATGTAGAATCCACACCCTTTTTGTGCTCCTGGTCAAGCAAATAAGACCAGCATAATGGACTGTCAGCAATAGAAAATTCTGGCTACAGTTTCAAAACTTTCCAGAAGCATCAATAAGTAACAAAAATGACAATGGACTTGTACTTTCACCACCATTATGGATGCCCCAAGGTGAACTATTTTATACATCACAGAATTGTAATCTCTCCAATGATAGTTATTACTTCATATGATATCATGGAATATTTCTATACAAATATGCAATTGTTACAAATGACTTTACACTTGCCTTGGATATTCCCAGAGAAAACTGCTTAGTTAGGCATAAAAAGATTTTTAACGGTCTTATAAAACAGAACCATGATCTGGCCTTTCTCCAGCAGACTCATTTGACAGCTGGCGAAATTAAAAAGCAATGGAGGGAGTGGATAAAAGGTCGTGGAAGTTTCATATACAAGTGGGAAACAAGAGCTGGTTATTTTGCTGCATAAAGGTTTCACAGGAAGACTAATTGAATAACAATTGCTCAGAAGGCAGACATGTCTTAGCAAATATGAAATTATGTAAAATTATATTGGCCTGAGGAGGTAAGGAAAGTGATGAAGCTCATTGGGCAATTTGAAATAATTCAAATGTCCTTTTTGCAACATGGAAATGAGCAAGGGACCCTTCTTAGGATACCTGCAGCTATTAAAAGCAACTAATTAATCACTTCATACAAGTTTCACTTGGGATTATATACCCTACAATGAATCGCTTTGAAACGGAATTAGATACTTATTTAAATTATTGTCTCCTGACTTGTCAGAAGAAGCAAAGCTGCCATAATTTTACTATCGGTTTAGCTCCTGGTTTAATGTAACATTATATTAGGTTAAGTACTTATGAGATTAAAATTAGAATTGCGAACATGTTCTGCTATCCATTCACAATGATAGACGATTCAGTAATTTAGTTTTGACTTGAGTGCTGGGTTCCTTAGCAGGACGTTTCTGGCAGTGGGCGCCTTGGAGGCCACCACCCAGGGGATCATACACTCCAACACCCTGCCCTTTGTCCCCAGTAAGTTCCTCCTCCCCCACCTCCATCAACTGGGTGAGGTTATGTCAGGGGTTGCGCTGATCCCGCTTGGCCTCAAGGGTGCGGCCTTCCGACACCTATACTCCTTCCGGCGCCAGGTTTTCATCCACCTGGCCCAGGAGGACTGCGTGGAGGGGGCTTTAATGTGGAATATGATAGGGCCGCCTACAGGGTCTTCTGAACTACGGATGGTGTGAGGTGCCATGCCTACAAGGAGGTGGGGCATGTCCTTAAGAACTGCCCCGCTTTCAAGGCCGCCAGCACCATCCAGGCAGCCATGGCTGGCACCAACGCTCCTCCCCCTGCCACCACTCCATCCTCATCCCCGCAAGGGGAGGTGCCACTGGCAGCCACTGCCACCTTGGCTGCTGCTGAGGCATGGGGAGAGACCTCGCGCCTTAAGAAGGCAATGAGGAAGACCCGCCACCTGGAGGCAGCCCCCCAAAGCCCCCAAACCTGCCCTGATCCCCAGACCCCTGAAAATAACAGCTCGGGGGTAAAAATATCACACGCCCCCTGGTGTTGTGTCCGCGCATGCTCCCAGGCCCATGTGCACCTCAGCGTCATGTGCTGGGCCCAGCGTCGTTCCCACATGGGTTCCCGGGTCCAGTGGCGGAGGGGCATGTGACCCTGAGCCGGTGGTCCGATTAAAGAGGGTGGACCTGCCCAAATCCCAGAGGGCGGAGCATCCGGAGGGGCTGGATGAGGTAGGGGGCGGCCTCGAGGATGGAGTTCCTCAGGGACCTGGACCGCGGCTCCCCCTTCTTCTACTTTCTGGAAAAAAGGCACGGGGGTCCGTCAGCAGCCCCTTACACTGCTGGCTGATGAAGGATCGCTTGTCTCGAATCTGGACAGCATCAGGGCCATTGCCCAAGACTATTACATTGCCCTGTTCTCTCCGGATCCATCCAGCGAGGATGCTCACAGAGTTTCGTGGGAGGACCTGCCGCAGGTCAGCCCAGAGGGAATTTGCATTTTTAGGTAAGTGAAGGGATTGTTTGAATTTCTGTTTACAACTAGTCAGATTATCAAGGCTCAGGTGTGTGTTTATTTTTCCTAAAGGTTACTGACAATATTGGCAACATGAATGTTTATATATTAGAAAGATACAGTTTCAAAGACATACGAAACACTAGAATTAACATATTAAAATGAGAAAAAGATACATCAAGGAGAATGAAAGGCTATGTGAGAGAGGGCTATGTAAGAACTAACGGGAATGTGTGAAACAGCCTTCAAGAAGCCTCCTGCCATTTGTGCTTAAATCTGTTATATCCAGCAACTGAAGTTGGAGAAAGCCATTTGGAATTCCACAGTCAAGTGGATACTGTCTTAACCTGCTGGTTTTGTTTTAAATCTAAAATCTATTTTGGACTGTTGTCTTAAAGTGGGTATGTAACTTGGAGTCAGGTTAATTCGGAATTTTAAGAATTGCTATGGTAGTAAGTAACTGTAGTCTCATGTAAGTGCTTGAATTCTTTTACTTTGTTAATAAATATTTTAATTTGATTTTTAAAATCCCTAAAAGTCTTGGTGGACTCATTACTTCTGAATTCAGTGCACATATCTTCTCGTAATAAATACAAATTGCAAAGCTGTTGTGATAGCATGACCAAGGTTCCCTTGTGGATTTAGTCCACCTGGCACACATCATCTGCCATGTCATAACACTATGCAATCTAATTTGGTATCAGCAGTGAACTTTGATAACTTTCCTTTTGAGCCTATGTCCAAATTAAATAATGTCCACGACAAAGCAACCCACTCGATTGGCACCACATCCATGAACATTTACTCCCTCCAGCACTAACACACAGTAGCAGTAGCATGTACCATCTACAAGATGCACTGCAGAAATTCACCAAGGTCCCTTCGACATCACCTTCCAAACCCACAACCACTACTATCTAGAAGGACAAGGGCAGCAGACACATGGGAATACCACCACCTAGAAGTTCCCCTCCAAGTCACTCACCATCCTGGCTTGGAAATAGTTCAAGAAGGCAGCTCACCATCACCTTCTCAAGGGCAACTAGGGATGGGTAATAGCGAAGCCCATATCCTGTGAGTGAACAAACAAATAAACAAACAAACGAATGAACGAATGGAAATGCAAAAGCGATTCCAATGCTGAGATTTGATCGTGACCCATGTGCTACCAACTGAAATACATACATTTATCTTCATTCTTCCTCAGTTGGATATTAAAGGCTACATGGCACAATTCAAAAAGCAAGGAATTCTGCTGGTCTTCTGACCAACGTTCTTCCACCAACATTCCTCCACCAACAAATACCAACAAAAACAGCTTAACTGGTGATTCATCTTATTGCCTTTTATGGGGTATTGATGGAACCCAATAACTGTTGTGTTTCCCTACATAACAACAGCCACTGCATCCCAAAGTTATAAACTGCTTTCAGCTGTTTCAATGGGACTGTGGGTATATAAATGTAAGTCAGAGGTTCCACTTTGTTCCCCCCTGTAACTCCAACAGAATCCTGGGAGAAACCACTGAAAATGTACCAGTCCCTTCTATTTTCATGACGAACAAATTACTAAGCCATTTTGACATTGGGAGTTCCCCAAGGCTGGGAACAGGAAGTCTCTACCCTAGAAGCTCCTATTGCTCTGCCTCAGTCAGGGCCCAGTGCAGGACTGGAGGCTGGTACAAGGTGCTCAGCCTCCAGATGAGTAAATGTAGGAAGGATCGACCAAGCAAGAAGAATTTCTTGTACTCCGAGGACATGGCCACTATATTTGAAGAAGTATGCTTTGCATTGGTCCACGTGGTAGGGGGCCAAAGGGAACATTGCTCATGCCTTGGGGTGAAGGCCTGGGCCTGGGAAGCCTCTTCCCTTTCTGAATGGGGGATGTGATTTGGACCAAACTCTGTAACCAAATACCAACTGCATGGAAATGAGGTTCCCTTCCACAGGCACTGTCAACTCCGGTCGGGTCAGTATTAAGGTGCATCAGTGGACAGAATCCAAGCACACCTGCTGGATTTGCAGCCTTCAAATTTTAGGGTTTCAACGCTCTCGAAGTCTACAAGGAATATTGGAAATCCAACAAGTCTTTTTGCTAAAGTATCCCATTTCTTCAGAAGGAAGAAAGAAAAAAGCAACAATTATTGGATCAGCTTGTTTTAAAGTCTTATTTCAGAAAACAATATATATTATATATGTGAAACATTCAATTAATTTCATATTTTTGGATCATTTTTATTCATTAAGCTAGTTGTAGTCAGTTATAGGAAATGCAATATTATTTTTTACACACTAGTTACATAGAAACAGGTCATATTCAGAGTAATATCCCTTCCACTCTGGCCCAGTAGAGGAGAGGATATTTTCTCTGTCCAGGAGTTGTAATAAAATAATGAATGTGTTATGATTCCCATAGAAACTGATAACTTTTTAAAAGAAATTTGAACTTCCATTGAATGGCTGAAAGGACTGAACAAGGTTTCAGGTTTTAAGACTTTAACTGTAACAGGCAAACTAAAAGCAACATTAGCTAAACACTATTTCAGTCAGCAACTTATACTTTAAACTGCAGAAAGGATCCCCCATTTAACATTTAAAATTACCATAAACCTCCCTCTAGGTTCATACTTTATTTTGTCCCTTAAGTAGGCATTCATTCTCCAGGTTCCAGTCTAAAGTGATTCTTAGCTCCTTTTTCCTTTTCCAGCCAGATAACTTCTAATCCCCAAACTGACTTTCACGGTATGAGTTACCCTGAAGGTCTCTCCCTCTAGTTAGCTAGCCAAATCTTCCAGCTTCACTTAAACCCTCACAGCCTGGTTCTCTTCAATTTGAGTGCAAGCCCCCACCTGCATTCTGCATGGTGAACAATAGACACTTGCTGCCTCTATCTCTCTGCCCTCTTCGTCTCTTTCTCTCTCCCAGATTCTTGCAGACTGACCCTGCCTGTGAGGTTCAGTTAGGTGTCCTAACACCTCCCTCAGACTTGGAGATTAACAGTCAATCCACCATCAGCACAGCCACTCTGGTCGTTGCTTACAGGTCTGATTACCCGGCACTTTCTCCCCATTAAAACAACCTGGCCCCCACTTTGACCTTTAACAACCAAGCCACCCAAGCTTGTTGTCAGCAGAGTTCAGTACAGATCATATGACCCCCTTCATTCCTCCAATTGACCCTAAATTAAAGAGACAATCATAATAATGACAATCTTATAAAAACTTGCATTTGTAACAATGTTTTTTTACAAATGTGTTTACAATTTCACTACACAGAGCACACAACGGGAAGCTTTTTCCATAACCACAACTTCATCAAAACATCCCCTGCTGCACCGGTGAGCAAGAAACATTTTGACATGTGAGCCATAGTTACGATCTCTTTGAATGTAAGTGCCAATCAAGCGTAGTCTGTTTATAATTATGACTTGTTTTGTGCTGTGAACTCATATTACATTAGTTTAGGACTTTAATAGTCAGCAGAGAGGAGAGACTGTCCGACCATTAACCTGTTGTGTTATACATTCTTCGAGAAATGTAGGACACCTTCTAAAATTAACTTTATTTACATTTTCTTCCCAGGGGCTTTCTGTCTTCAACTAGGCCCTGAAAACTCTCCATGTACTCAGCGCTCCCAGCTGGTTTAGACCTACCCAGACATCCATCTCACCTGTTGATAACTCTTTGCTGTGAAGAATGTTCTATCAATAAATGGGCCAAAAAATTTGGCTCTCTCTTGCCACTGGAGTCGGGGCCAAGGAAGCTGGAGCAGCTGAAACTTGCCAGCACACCACCTTTGGATACTGGCAGCATGGCCTGAGCAGTGTGCCATGCTTCTGAGGATGGTAGCACAGACATGCCATCCATGCACCTGAAGTGTGCAGAGTCATCCGATCATGTTGTAAAACAACCTCTGAGGCTGATTTGATTGATATTCTGTCTATTCTCCTTCTCCTCCACCTAATCTTTTAAGGCACTGCACTGTAACAAGTTCCCTGCAGCCACAAGGAATAGGGTGGAGCAAACCATTGATGTTCTGAAGCAATGATTCTGCTGTCTGGACCTCTTGGTGCTGGAGGGGTGTGGGGAAGCCTTCTAGTACTCACTGACAGGATGTCCACAACATGGTTACTTTGAGGATGTGGTCCTTGCCAGAAGGCTTGCTGAGGCCACCTCCAGGAGGAGAAGGAGGAAGAGCAGGAAGGATATTTCCCCTGGCTGGGGAGTCTAGAACCAGGAGAGCACAGTCTCAGAAAAAGGGTAGGCCATTTTGGACTGAGATGAGGAAGAATTTCTTCACTCAGAGGGTGGTGAATCTTTGGAATTCTGTACCCCAGAGGGCTGTGGAGACTCAGTTATTGAGTATGTTCAAGACAGAGATTGACAGATTTCTAGATATTAAAGATATCAAGAGATATGGGGATAGCTCAGGAAAATGATGTTGAGTTAGACAATCAGCCATGATCTAATTGAATGATGCAACAGGCTCAAGGAGCCAAATGACTTACTCCTGCTCCTATTTCCTATGTTCCTAAAGGGAGAGATGGCAGGAAGTAGGCATCAGGGGCTCCTTTACTTTAGACAGGTTGTTTGTGAATGACAACTGAGGCTTCAGTTCCCATAAGTTATCGTCCTATCACTATCATTGCTTCACAGTTCCTGCCTGTCAATTCATCTGCTACATATCATCAGTGTTGTGCTGGGAAAAATCCTGAAATAAAAGCCACTAGCAAAAAACCATTCCATATTAACTTTATCCAACAACACATCCAAAAATACATATGAAACTGAACTGTTCACCCTTCTGCATCCCCTCAGTGGCTGTTTTGCTGATCCCTTTGTCAGGCCCAGTGTGCCAACACAGTGCTACCTTAGTGGCTGTAGCATGGCTGATAGAAGACTGTTGACTTTCACAGGGGGGAGACTGCAGATGGCCTTGCGGGCCCGGCTTTGTACTTCACCACCTCAGCCTGGGTGGTGCAGTCTGGGTTGGCTGGCTGACAGCAACAGCAAGGTCACTGGCAGAGTGGCAGTTGTGGGAGCTTGAATGCTGTCATCTGAGAGAGGACAGCAGGTACATGCACAACAGAGTCACTGACAATCCTAGTAATCTGTTGAAGGACAGATTGCTGAACTATGGTGAGAGCCTGCATGCCCCTTGAATGCTGACATCTCCAGCCATGATGGCAGCAGTCTGAGCCTGCATGGCAACAAGCAGGAATCTCATGACTTCAGTCTGAACTTCCACAGCAGCGCCAAGGTATTAGGTGGGCTTTTGCATCTCCCTCTCCAGTTCTGCTCTGCTCCTTCCTGTTATGTGCCAGTTTGTCCTGCAAGACAGAAGGAGGAGTGTTAATGATTGTGTAACACTGTGTTTGGGTGACATGTCTATCATGGATGAATAGCTGGGTGTATGTGGAAGCAGCGAGTGGTGGGTGTGAGGCTGCCAGCATTGGAAGGTGTTTGAGGGTGAGGTGAAGTATCTTAATGTTAGGCCTGAATCCTGAGTGCCAGGAAATGCTGATGGGGGTGTGGTGTATTTAGTGGTGTGAGAGGTTGCTGGTATGGCGTGTAGGAAATGTCCTTTGAAAATGCATTTGCTGACATTAATCATCTGTGTAGGTCATTAGACTTATTGCGGCACAGTTGCCAGGTTATAAGGGCCAGACTCTGGGAATTAGCCTCTCTAGCCAACTGCTTCCATTCCCGACTCACGTGCATCTTGTTGTAGAAACTTGACTTCTTCCTCTTGATTTGCTTCAGTGCTGCTTTGGAAAAACTGAGGGCCCTTTCTTTTGCCAGTTGCTCCTTCTGGTATCCTTCTCCTTGTAGCCAATTCCTCCACACATAAGTCAGTCCCAGGACATTGCTGCAGGACTTCCTCAGGTTAGTGTCTTAGGCCGAACAATCTTCAGCTGCTTCATCAATGATCTTCCCTCCATTGCCTGGATGAGTGCAGCTCTAACAACACTCAAGAAGCTCGACATCATCCAGGACAAAGCAGCCCGCTTGATTGGCACCCCATCCACCACCATCAATATTCACTCTCGCCATGACCGACATGCAGTGGCAATTAGGGATGGTTCACAAATGCTGGCCCAGCCTGCAATGCCCACATCCTGTAAAAGAATGGAAGAAAACACTATCAGCAGCATTTTCTATATGACGAGCGAAGCTCCCCTTTAAGAGGAGCAGGTTGCCTTTAAGACGTACAGGTGAACCGAAACATGTGCTAGTCACACATCCTTCTGGACCCCCTTTCAGCCAGTTAACTGAGCGTACTCACTGAACTGCATGTTGAAATCATTGAAATGAGGATGAGGAGATAGCATGAAGTTTGTGTGCTCTCTATCTCACCAAGACCAGGTGGGGCGTAATCACACATCGTGACTTCTGTTCCTGAAAACAAACCTCATTCCATGTTTTTCCCATGTCTGCTTGACCTAATGGCATGATTTACTTTGAAATAGTTTTTAAACTATCCCTTTTCTAAATTGTTTACTATTTTGTATAGCTCTCTGGATATTTGCTGTCAGTGGCCTATTTTCAAGCCTAAAAAGTCCAAGCTTCTCAGTCCCCCAGTGTTTGAAATCAAACTCATGGCCTTTCTCTGAGCTGTCTCCACAGATTGAATAGCTCCCTTGTGTCTCAGAGACCAAAACTAGACACAAAACTCAAAGACTTCAAAATGTAACTTAGTGTGTGTGGGAAACATTTTGACATAAAGATTACAATATAAATACACAAAGATATTACTCATTGCACTACAGACTACACAGCATGTCTGTACGTTGTTTTACTGTGAAACAAAACTGCCTCAAATTATTTCTTGGAGGCCAGGAAGAGCAAATGTAAATAATCTGGGCCATATCAGCAATTAGCATCCTCCCTCCATCAGCGTGACCCCTCGTACTCCCAAACAGCCTACTCTTCTATTGGCCAGATCCCCTCCAAGCTGCCAGTGTTGCACCAGCCTGAATGGCAAAGATACCACCATTTGGTGCCCACAGCACACTGGTTAAACTAAATGAGGCCCAGACTGCAAAATGGTTCCCGTCTATTTTCTCCAGGTAGGGGCACTCCACTGTTAGCCGCTCAAAAGTTAAAATGGACTGTAATGTGCCCCTTGCAAAGTATTCCTGGCTGGAGATTTTCTGAGACTCAGTATTTGGTGGCGTGGTATTAATCTGCGGGATCCAAGTGTTTGCAGATTCAGTCCCAGGTCTGCAATGAATTACCTCATGATCGAAACACTTAAATTGACCTCAGCACTCCTGGAGAAAGAAAATCACTCTGTTATTTTTCAGTGACCCGCAGTGAAAAGTCCACACACCTGGTGCATAAGCACTGCTGGGCTCTACTGTGTCCTTCAGTACAATCGAATGAACTATCAACATGCTAATTGCAGAATCACATCGGAAGAATTATCAGGTGATGTAACAGAGGGCTATACATACATCCAGAGAACTAGCTTTCAAAGAGAACGTGAGAAAAGGATAAAAGTGCATGTGGTGCTTTTCACAATCTCACAGTGTCTTAAAGCGCTTTATGTCCAATGAAGTATTTAATAAGTACAGTCACTGTTACAATGTAGGAAGCACGGCAGCCAAATATCACACAGCAAGACTCCACAAATAGCAATGACCAGATAATCCGTCTTAAGTTTCGGTTCAAGGTTAAATATTGCCAGGACACTGAGGAGAACCTCACTGCTCTTCCTTGAATAATACAATGAGACCTTTCACCTGAGAGGGCAGATGGGGCCTCAGCTTAACGTCTCAACTGAAAGAGAAGACCTCCAACATTACAACACTACCTTAGTATTTGACCAGAGTGCCAAACCTAGATTATGCATTCAAGTCTCTGGGATGGGACTTGGACCCACAACCTTCTGACTCAGAGACAAGAGTGCTACCACTCAGCCAAGGCTGACACCAAAACTAAATACCCTGATTTTTAAAAAATTATTGAGTGTGAGTGATAACTTGATCCATATCATGAAAAGTCAATTCAGATTGAGCCCTGTGAAACTCATCACAATGATGAGATATGGCCACAAAGAAGCGATGCATTGAATTGGATAAACTTATTCACTTAACATGTAAGGCAAGCATATTAAGTAATCTTCTGCCAAATTCAAATTCATCAGGAAATGTTTATTCAGCTGCAGTGACCAATGTAATATCCACATGTTATTCTGTGTGTCATTCGTCACAGAAATGAGAATTACAACATTGGAAAACACTTAAAAAAAACCAAAATATTTTCAGTGTTTCTTTTCCAAGACGACAAGTAATTCTCTCTCTTCCGTTTTTCATTTCCTACCCAAGTGGGCAGGTTTCTGAAAGTGTGTGAGAGTCATTTTGCTTGACTTGCTTTCCAATTTCCCACCTCTTCTGTCATCAAGGAAACATCTGACATTTTTCTTACGGCCTTCCTTTAAAAAAATACATCATTTGCGAAAATTAGTAAACTTTCTTCCTTTGTTTATAGAGGCATGGCACAATTATATTAAACACTTTGAAATGTATCATCACATCCATGGTGAGATTATTTTGTGAAAACAAAATAAAAACAGAAAGTATTGGAAACACACAGCAAGTTAGTCAGCATATATGTAGAACTGGATTCCAAAGGCGCCAATTATTGATCCATCTCTCCCCTCCATTTAAGTTGAACGACCAGCTCTCTTCCAACATTACAGTTTTTGTTTTTTTACTTATGATAAAATAGCATACTTTTAAAAATAGGTTTAGGAAATATTCATATTGTTCAATCTTATTAACCATATAAAGGGAGAGATATCTAATTACTAGGTTAACTGTCACATTATATTAAATTTAATCTATAGAAAATCCTTGTACACAGGTACCATGGTGTTAAATGAAAAGAAGCAATAACATTGTATGCTTTTCACTGCAAGCAGGAATTGACCCCTAATCCTCCAATGAGATTTAGAAAATATAAATCAGAGGTAAGAAAAGGTGATTGACCCATTTTAGTTTATTCCTCTAGCACTCTTACTCCCTTAATTGTAGCATCCAGTTGAATGTTGAATGCTTCAGGGCTGAACCCCTGGTATAAGTGCTAAGATCTTCCTACCAGTGATCTCCATCCCTGACCCTTGCAAATCATGCAATGGTATTGGTCTCACCTTATTTAGCTATCACCACCTATAGGAGGCATCTCGGACAACCACCTGACTCGAGAGATCAATAATGTGACAAAGGCTGGGCGCTTTAGAAATTAATTCCCAAATGGCCCCCTCACCTTCCCCCCAATGCAATTCAAAACGTTCACCTCTTTTCTTCATGGGTCCAACACCCAAGTCCAGGACTGCACCCCCAACTTAACCCCCTCTTGTAGTCTCTCCAACAAATGGTTCACCTTCTTGCAATACCTCCCTCAAACTTTAACCCGCTCTGTCATGGGTGACCTTATTGTGGGAGAATGGAGATCTCCAACAGAAGCTCCCGGAAAAGGCTTGGATCCAAATAAACCTACTTCCTGAGCCTTCAGCCGCATTTACAGTGGAAGTGTGTCAGGAAACCCAACAAAAATTCAAGGTTTCTGCCTCTACCCTCCTTGCAAAATCACTGCAAACACTTGCCACCCATTGAATGACAAAATTATCTCTAATATCAATTTGAAAATTATTTACCACCATGTCTTCTGGTCCTACTGTCATGGTTTACTTTAAAACAGAATTCCGATTCACTTTGTGTATACCATTTAATATTTAATACAACTCAATTTAGTGATTTTTTTTTACTTTTTTGCTTTATTTGTACAAAATGTTAGCTACTTAAATGTATACAACATTTTTAAAAAACATTTAAATTAACAACCCATGAAGCACTGTATTTTAATTAACATTACTTTACTAAATTTCCCATTTGTGTAGCCTAATTATCATGTAAACCTCTAGTTTGCGTTGAGCTTCACTGGAACATTGCAGCAGGCCAAGGACGGACATGTGGGCATGTTGAAATGGCAAGCGACAGGGAGGTCTGGGTCATGCTTGCGACAGACCGAAGGAGTTCTGCAAAGTAGTCACCCAGTCTGCGTTTGGTCTCTCCAATGTAGAGGAGACCGCATTGGGAGCAGCGAATGCAGTAGACTAAATTGAAGGAAGTGCAAGTGAAATGCTGCTTCACTTGAAAGCAGAGTTTGGGTCCTTGGACGGTGAGGAGGGGGGACGTAAAGTATTGCACCTTCTGCGGTTACATGGGAAGGTGCCGTGGGAGGGGGTTGAGGTGTAGAGGGTGATGGAGGAGTGGACCAGGCTGTCCTGGAGGGAACGATCCCTGCAGAATGCCGCCAGGGGAATGAAGGGAAGATGTGTTTGGTGGTGGCATCATGCTGGAGTTGGCGGAAATGGCGGAGGATGATCCTTTGAATGCGAAGGCTGGTGGGGTTATAAGTAGGGACAAGGGGGACCCTATCATGGCTCTGGGAGGGAGAGGAAGGTGTAGGGTGGATGCGCGGGAGATTGTGCAGACATGGTTGAGGGCCCTGTCAACCACTGTGGGTGGAAAACCTCGGTTAACGAAGAAGGAAGACATATCAGAGGAATTGTTTTTGAAAGTGGCATCATCAGAACAGAGGCAACGGAGGCGAAGGAACTGAGAGAATGGGATGGAGTCCTTACAGGAAGCGGGGTGTGAGGAGCTGTAGTCGAGGTAGCTGTGGGAGTCGGTAGGCTTGTAATAAATATTGGTGGACAGTCAGACACCAGAAATTGAGGCAGAGAGATCAAGGAAGGGAAGGGAAGTGTCAGTGATGGACCATGCGAAAATGATGGAGGGGTGGAAATTGGAAGCAAAATTAATAAATTTTTCCAGGTCCAGATGAGAGCATGAAGCAGCACCGAAGTAATCATCGATGTACCAGAGAAAGGGTTGCGGGAGGGGGCCTGAGTAGGACAGGAACAAGGAATGTTCCACATTCCCCATAAAGAGACAGGCATAACTGGGGCCCATGCGGGTACCCATAGCCACACCTTTTATTTGGAGGAAGTGAGACGAATTTAAGGAGAAATTGTTCAGTGAGATTACAAGTTCAGCCAGACGGAGGAGAGTAATGGTGGATGGCGATTGTTCGGGCCTCTGTTCGAGGAAGAAGCGGAGAGCCATCAGACCATCCCGGTGGGGGATGAAGGTGTAGAGGGATTGGACGTCCATGGTGAAGAGGAGGCAGTTGGGGCCAGGGAACTGGAAATTGTTGATATGATGTAGGGTGTCAGGGGAATCGCGGATGTAGGTGGGAAGGGACTGGACAAGGGGAGAGAGAATGGAGTCAAGATAGCAATAAATGGGTTCCGTGGGGTAAGAACAGGCTGACACGATCGGTCTGCTGGGACAGTCCTGTTTGTGGATTTTGGGTAGGATGTAGAAGTGGGCCGTCCAAGGTTGGGAGACTATGAGGTTGGAAGCTGTGGAGGGAAGATCTCCAGAGGAGATGAGGTCAATGACAGTCCTGAAAACAATGGCTTGATGTTCAATGGTAGGGTCATGGTCCAGGGAGAGGTAGGAGGAAGTGTCTGCGAGTTGACGCTCAGCCTCTGCGAGGTAGAGGTCAGTGTGCCAGACAACAACAGCACCACCCTTGTCAGCAGGTTTGATGACAAAGTCAGGGTTGGACCTGAGAGTACGGAGTGCAGCAAGTTCAGAAGAAGACAGGTTAGAGTGGGTGAGAGGAGCAGAGAAACTGAGACGACTGATGTCACGCCGACAGTTCTCAATGAAAAGATCAAGAGAAGGTAAGAATCCAGAGGGAGGGGTCCAGGTGGAGGGAGAATATTGGAGGTGGGTAAAAGGTTCCGTTGAACGGGGAGAGGACTCCTGCCCAAAGAAGTGAGCATGGATATGAAGGCGGTGGAAGAAGAGTTCAGCCAAGCCTGGAATTCATTGAGGTGAGGGCGTAAGGGTATGAAACTAAGTCCTTTGCTGAGCACTGAACGTTCAGCATCATAGAGGGGAAGGTCAGGGGTATGGTGAATACACGGCCGGGGCTGGGATTGGAAGACAGGATGGGGACAGAGGGACTGGCGGGGGTGGAGGGTCCTGGATGGGCATTGGTGTCGACGAGTTGTTGGAGCTTGTGTTCCTTTGCACCTGAAAGAAAGAGACAATGTTTCTTGTTGAGCACCGGATGAAACGAAGAATAAAATTAAACTGGGGGCAAGGACAGCTTAGAGATAGGGTGAGCCAGTGCTGCTGGAGGGAGAGGTCGAGTGTGTTCATATGACGACGCATGGCACTGAGTGTGGATCTCAGGAAGCAGTGAGAACAGCAGTCCGAGGAGCGTTGTATGTCCCAGAGATACCTGCAATCCTGGGTGGGTTCAAAACATGAGGGATGGAACTTCAGTTGGAATCCACATGGGGTAAGTCGGCGACGGAGACAGTCACTAAGGAAGGAAATATGGCTGTGAAAGCAAGTTTTAGCAAACACCTTGTCAAATACCAAGAGAGAAATGGAAAGCAATGAAGGTGAACAGGGCAAAAGAGACAAGCGGAAATCCTGTCAGGGAGAAGAGCAGTACTTCTTCAAGGTAGGCATTCCTGAAAGAGAAGTGGCAGTCAATTAAGCACTAAGATAAAAGCAAAATACTGCGGATGCTGGAAAGCTGAAACAAAAACAAAAATAGCTGGAAAACTCAGCAGGTCTGACAGCATCTGCGGACAGGAATACAGTTAATGTTTCGAGTCCATATGACTCTTCAGCAGAACTAAGGAAAGATAGAAATGAGGTGGAATATAAGCTGGTTGAGGGGGGTGGGACAGGTAGAGCTGGATAGAGGGCCAGTGATAGGTGGAGGCAAAGAAGAGATTGCCAAAGATGTCATAGACAAAAGGACTAAGGGCTGTTGACGGTGGTGATATTCACTGAGGAATGTGCTAATGATGACATTAAGGGTAGAATGCAGGATGAGTAAGTGACAGATGGCCCTAGTGGGGGTGAGGTGGGGGGAAGGGATCAAAATAGGCTAAAAGGTAGAGATAAAACAATGGATGGAAATACATTTAAAAATAATGGAAATAGGTGGGAAAAGAAAAATGTATGTAAAATAAAAAATTATAAATTATTAGAAAAAGGGAGATCGGAAATGGGGTGGGGATGGAGGAGAGAGTTCATGATCTGAAGTTGTTGAACTCAATATTAAGTCCGGAAGGCTATAAAGCGCCTATTTGGAAGATGAGATGCTGTTCCTCCAGTTTACATTGAGCTTCGTTGGAACAATGCAGCAGGCAATGAAGTGGTTCTGGAAAAGTGAGTGAGTAGGAAAACTAGCAAGACATATAAAAACAGACAGTTAAAGTTTCTATAAATATATATAAAGGAAAAGAATTGCTGAAGTAAGCATTGGTCAATTAGTGGATGACACTAGGCAATTAATAACGGGAAACAAGGAAGCAACAGAGACTTTGAGCAAGTATTTTGTATCTGTCTTCACAGCAAAGAAAGAAGTATCCTAAGAATAGTAGAACATCAATGGCAAAAGGGAGTGGAAACTTAAAACAATGACAATCATTGGAAAAAATATACTAGGAAAACTAATGGGACAAAAGACTGACCAGATATCTGGACGTGATGGCCTGTATACTGGAATCTTACAAGAAGCGGTGGCAGGAATAGCTGATGCATTAGTTGTAATCTTCCAAAATTCTCTAGCTTTTGCAAAATCCCAGCATATTGGAAAACCGAAAATGTAACACTTTGGGCAGTATCATCTCAGATTTGCACTAAGTGCAGCAAGAGGCCGGTAAAATGACATTTTATCTACTGGCCACAATGGCGGCTTTTCACACCATATTGTCCCAAACACGCCGCATTAAGTATGCACTCCCAGGAAACACGCTATTTCTAAAGAGGGTGAGCTCTTATTCGGCCAGCACACCATCACCTCGCCGCTTCAGCATACCGGGCACCATATTTAAAGCCCAGCCACGCGCACCACATCTCAGTGATTCCAGCCCATTACTACTGCACAGAAGACATGGCCTTGAAAGGCAAAAAGACTACATCCCCCTGGTTCAATGAAGCGTCCCTCAAGCGCCTTTTGAATGCAGTGGAGGCTCGCTATGATGTCCTCTACCCCGTCTCTGGCCACAGGATGGGCAGCAATATCACTAATTTAGCTTGGGAGATGGTGGCAGTAGTGGTCAGTGCCAAAGACCTTCAAAAGAGGATAGCCACCCAGTGCTGCAAGAGGATGCATTATCTCCTCCGTTCTGCCAGGGTAAGTCACTCTTCTTATCACTCTCAACTCACACACTCAACAAACATATCACATATCCACAGTGGCCCTCACTCACTGCTGGTTCAAGGGACATCACCATTCACTCTCTTACACACACCTTTATAGTCCCCATCCTGTCCATGGGACTACTCACTACCCACACATGCCAGGCATACTTAACATTTGGCCTGGCAGGCATCCTGCTTACACTCTCTCCATCTCTATTCAAGCAGGACCAGCTGGCACCCAACAAGAGGGAGAGGTCACAGACCGGTGGAGGAGTGCCTGAAATCAAGGTCCTCACAGACTTTGAAAACAGAACCATCCAGCTGGCCGGCAAGGATCTGGACAGTTCCTGTGCTGACGGTGAGGTCAGTGGTGCTCAACCAAGTGAGGATTCAGCAGTGCAACATCCATCAGACAACCATGCTGTGAGTGATGTGTCCTGTTTCACAGGCCACTGCCATGCACTAATTATCTCCCGTTGCTTTCACAGGCACATCTGGGAAACAGCCGCAACAGAGCCAACGACCCAGGTCTCCCAACCACCAAGCCCTGAAGAAACCTCTGAAGAGGAATCTGGAGGCACCCTCCTTGAAGTCCCATCACAGCGCTTACCCAGACCCTCCACTAGCGCAGAGACACGCACCTCAATAGGACCTAGCTTTAGAGTAGCCTCGGGATCACAATCTGGTGAGCACATCGCACTGTCTGATCCACAGCAGGCAGAGGCAGGGACTTCCCAGCTGTCCAGCACTCGGAGGACTGCTGGAGGCCAGAAATGTCCTGGGTTCGAGTCAGAGGACGAGCTCAGTCATGTCAGAGTTGCTGGAGCTGCAAAGACACGCTCAGGAACATCAGGAAGGGATGTCTGCTGCACTCCTCAGATTGCAAGGCACAATGGAGGAGTCTATCCGCCTTCAGTCTGAGGTGATAGCACTGGCATGCCAACACCCTGAGGCCAACATTGGTAGATGGCTCATCTGGACCTGGAAAAATTTATTAATTTTGCTTCCAATTTCCACCCCTCCATCACTTTCACATGGTCCATCACTGACACTTCCCTTCCCTTCCTTGACCTCTGTCTCAATTTCTGGTGATAGACTGTCTACCAATATTCATTACAAGCCCAATGACTCCCACAGCTTCCTCGACTACAGCTCCTCACACCCCGCTTCCTGTAAGGACTCCATCCCATTCTCTCAGTTCCTTCGCCTCCGTCGTATCTGTTCAGATGATGTCACTTTCCAAAACAATGCTTCTGTATGTCTTCCTTCTTCCTTAACCAAGGTTTCCCAACCACGGTGGTTGACAGGACCCTCAACCGTGTCCGCACAATCTCCCGCGCATCCACCCTCACACCTTCCTCTCCCTCCCAGAGCCATGATAGGATCCCCTTTGTCCTCACTTCTCACCCCACCAGCCTCCGCATTGAAAGGATCATCCTCCACCATTTCCGCCAACTCCAGCATGATGCCACCACCAAACACATCTTCCCATCACCCTCCCCCCTACCGTCGGCATTCCGTAGGGACCATTCCCTCCAGGACACCCTGGTCCACTCCTCCATCACCCCTAACATCTCAACCCTCTCCCACGGCAATCTCCCATGCAATCGCAGAAGGTGCAACACCTTCCCGTTTACTTCCCCCCTCCTCACCGTCCAAGGGCCCAAACACTGCTTTCAAGTCTCAATTTGGTCTACTGCATTCACTGCTCCCAATGCGGTCTCCTCTACATTGGAGAGACCAAACGCAGACTGGGTGACTGCTTTGCAGAACACCTTCGGTCTGTCCGCAAGCATGACCCAGACCTTCCTGTCGCTTGCCATTTCAACACACCACCCTGCTCTCATGCCCACATGTCCGTCCTTGGCCTGCTGCAATGTTCCAGTGAAGCTCAACACAAACTGGAGGAACAGCACCTCATCTTCCGATTAGGCACTTTACAGCCTTCCGGACTTAAGACTGAATTCAACAACTTCAGATCATGAACTCTCTCCTCCATCCTCACACCTTTTTGATCCCCTTTTTTCAAATATTTATTTTTTAATTTTTATATACATATTTTTTCCCACCTATTTCTATTAATATTTTAAAAATGTATTTCCACTCATTGCTTTATCCCCACCTTTTAGCCTATTTTGATCTTTTCTCCCACACCGTCTCCTCCCCCCACCCCACCCCCACCAGGGCCATCTGTCACTTGTTCATTCTGCTTTCTACTCTTAATGTCATCATTAGCACCTTCTTCAGCCAGTATCACCACCATCAACACCCCTTTGACCTTATGTTTATGACATCTTTTTCAATCTCTCCTTTGCCTCCATTCTACCACTGGCCTTCTATCCAGCTTCACCTGTCCCACCCCCTTTAAACAGTATATATTTCACCACATTTTTACTTCCCCTTAGTTCTGAAGAAGACTCATAAGGACTCGAAACGTTAACTCTGTCCTTCTCTCCACAGATGCTGTCAGACCTGCTGAGTTTTTCCAGCTATTTTTGTTTTTGTTTCAGATTTCCAGCATCCGCAGTATTTTGCTTTTATTTGGTAGGATGACGGCCGCCATGGAAACCTTGGTCCAGGACGTCGCTCCTGCATTGCTCCGCGGGCTCAACACCATCACCGATGCCATAGTTGACCTCCAACAGTGTGTACGTGAGATGGGTGCGGGGCAGCTCGATCTCAATTCAGCTTCTCCTTCTCCTGAAGGAGTCAGCCTGGGCCACCCGGGCACCCATAGGGAGGAGAATCAGCCGATGTATCCCCCAGGGCCCATCATCCGGGTGACTCCGGGAGTGTCCTGTCCATCCGAATCGCCTCTCCCTGTGACCATAGCAGCTCCAGCTCCACAGGCCGAGGAGGGTGCCACTGCCACACAGCAGGACCCTGAAAGCAGGCCAGTGTCCCCCAGGTCTCGGCCCTTCAGAGGGTGCCCGCTAAGGTCATCACAACTGGGGCTTCACAGTCAGCAGGCTGCCTCCACCTCTGCTGGGTATGGCTGGGGAGCACCAAGACGTAGCAGCAAGGTTAGAAAAGTTAAGAAGATGTAGTTGCACAGCTAGGCGTTGATCAATCATACATACTGTTCACTATTGTCAATAAACTCCCAAGAATGTCACCCTGCCTATGGCTCCTTGTACTGATAAGCAGTGTCTAGGTCACTCAGATGTGAAACCTTTCTGCACAAGATAAAGGCAGGTGTCTCAGCCCAGGGCCTGTGCTCTGTGCAGCCTTCAGACCAAAGTGATGGTCCGGCCTCACACTCCCTGGAGACATTACTGATGCCTGCACCTCGACAGTGCTTGTCTTTGCTGCCAGAATGTTGTGGGCAGGCGCCAGAGAGTTCCGTCATTCTCTCTGTGCGATCTTAGTGCCTTTAAGGTGGGGCTGGCCCCCATCTCTTCAGCATCTGTGATCAGTGATGCTGTGCTCCTGAGGGGCTCAGGTGCTGAAAGCTGACAAAGGATCCGATGCTTCTAAAGTTTCGTGGCTGCGTCTCAATGATATCACCCTGATCACAGAGCCCAAGCGAGCTGCCCACAGCCAGACAGGAGTCAAACGTTCACAGAGGCTATATGAAGATCTACGGAGTGTCCTCACTGCATGTCGTCATCATCCTTCTGTAATCAAGTGATTATTAGGGCCTCCACTGCATCTCCATGACAGGAGCATTCTCACAGAGGGTATGTGCGCTGCCATAAGCTAGACTGGAGTCAAATGTTCATAGAAGCAATGTGAGGATCTATGGTGTCTCCTCACTGCATATCGTCATCATTCTCCACAAATCTAGCAGTTATGAGGGCCTCCTGAGCATTCCTGTCTCATCTGGCCAGTGTGAGAGTCTCATCCCCATCATCATCGCCTTCAGGACCTCCTCACCCTCTGCCCTGTCGGCATCCTCTTCATTGGAGGAGACCTCTAGCTCCTCCATCACCTCCTCACCCAGCTTGTCTCCCTGTTGCATTGCCAGGTTGTAAAGGTCACAGTAGATGAAAATGATGCGTGACACCCTCTGTGAACTGTATTGCAGGGCTCCACAAGACTGGTCCAGGCACCGGGACATCATCTTCAGCATCCTGGTGGTCTGCTCCACCACGTTATGAGCTGCAGCATGAGCCTCATTATACCATCGCTCTGCTGCAGTCTGAGGCCGCCGTATGGGTGTCATCAGCCACACCCTCCGCAGGTAGCCCTTGTCTCGAAGGAGCCATCCCTGCAGCTTCTGTGAACCCTGCAAGATATCAGGGATCTGTGACCGACTGAGGAGGTAGGTGTCGTGCACACTCCCTGGAAACCGTGCGCACATCTGCGGGATGTGTTTCTGGTGGTTACACACCAGCTGCACATTCAGCGAATGGAATCCCCTGCGATTGATGTGTTGTGATGGAGATCTGAGTGCAGTCGATCACACCCTGCACTTGTGGGAAACCCGAGATCTGGCAAATCAAATCGCTCTTGCGTCCTGGCTGTCCTGGTCCCGGATGAAATGCCGCAAAGATGGCATCTGTGATCTCATGGATGCATTTGTGGGTAGAGGCTTGTGAGATTCCACAGAGGTCACCTGTGGAGCCCTGAAAGGAGCCACTGGTGTAGAAATTGAGCACCACGGTCAGTGGATCCCCTGCTCATCCTCGGGGCACCAAATCCTGCAGCAGGTGGCAGATGTGACCCACCAGTTCCCTAGACATGCACAGTCTTTGGCGACTGGTTCTCAGTCATCTGCAGGGATGTAAGGCTATAGACCCTGGGTCTAGCTAGGCGCAGAGCAGCGACGGGTCGCTGCATCTCTTCGCCAGCTGTGCGGGGGCCCCAGCCGCCCCTTATTCCTTAGGGTGCTGCTTCTCCCTCTGCACAGCCAGGCGCCTCTGTCACTCTTTCTGCTGTCATCTTCACTCTCTATAAGCCATGAGGCATACAGCTAGGTCACCAGGCTCCATGATCCTGATGTATTCCTCCTGCAGGATGAAAGAGACAGAGAGACGCATGGGTCAGCATGGGTATACTAAGAACCTCTTTTGGTTAAGTCTGGAGGCCCCTTGGCTCATCCTGGAGAGTGCTGGCCACCACTTGGATGGCCAGGGTTTAGTGCGCTGCATGGCTGCCCAAAACCCCACCCACCTCCGCCCCACCCCAGTCGACCGATTGGTGGCAGCTTGGCCCATTGGATGGCATGCTGTGCTCTCAGCTCAGGCGCAGGCATTCTCCTAACCCATGTTACAAGGCTGCACTGTTAGCTTGAATCATGAGGGATACTGGTCCAAACCGGGATGATGACATTGCAAGGGCCTGTGAGCATCTCCACCACTGACTGCTCCATGGCCAGCTTTAGCAAGGAGATTGTACAACATGCTCAGTCATCCAACTGTTCTGCAATCCACTGAAACGCTCATTACTTTGCAGTCAATGCCCAAGGGGTGAAAAGCTCTGGAGCACTTGGTGGCACTTTGATGTTTCTGCGTTGCTTGAGTGGGCAGATAAGCTAAAGGCCCAACTCCAGTCATATCAATGTGGCTGTGCCTGAACTGTCTCAGCTGCAGAGGAATGGTCACTTTCTACAAGCTTTCCCGAATGCACGGCCACTTCCCTCGCCCACCCTAGTCCCCATCCCACATGTGTTTGTGCGCTACATTCAAACGCGCCTCAACCTTGAAGTTCAACAGATGAACTGGATGAGCGCTCCGCAATGTGTAATCATCTCCGAGTTCCCCTCAAAGTGCAGCCTGCCAAATGTACACCTTTTATATGCTGTTGGAAAATGTGTCAGTGTGCAATCGTGCCAACGATCCAGCGGGGGGGGTGCAGTGACGATTCCGGCGGGCTGGCCTTATAATGATCTGCTTATTTATTACAATGAGGTTCCCAAAGTCCGATGGCTGGAAACGCAGCATGCCATTAGCGGGCTGAGTGGACAACCGCAAACTGGTTTCATGACGTCGTGAAACCAATTTTTGGCCTTTTTTCCATATTGTTCACTCACGCCACTGAACACACCCAGTGCCAGCGGGCACGGAAAATCCTGGCCTTTGATTCCAGAAAGAGGAGCGACAAAAAATAAGAAACTATAGGTCATTTAGCCTAACATCTGTCATTGAGAAAATGCTGGAATCCATTATTAAGGAACTAGTAGCAGGACATTTCGAAAATCAGAATATAATCAGGCAGAGTAAACATGGTTCTGGGAAAAGGAAATCATGTTTGACAAATTCATTAGAGTTCTTCAAAGAAGTAAGAAGAATAAACAAGGATAAAGGGGAACCAGTAGACGTAGCGTACTTGGGTTTACAAAAGGCATTCAATAAGTTGCCCACATAAAAGATTACTACTCAAGAAAAGAGCTCGTGGTGTTGGGGGTGATACATTAGCAAGGATAGAGGATTGGTTAGCTAACAGGAAACAGAGACATGGAATAAATACAACTTGGCAAACTGCAACTAGTGGATTGCCAAAGGGATTAGTGCTGGGGCCTCACCTATTTACATATTAATGACTTGGATGAAGAGATCTACTGTATCATAGCCAAATTTGCTGATGACACGAGATATGTAGGAAAGCAAGTTATGAGGAGGACACAAAGACCCTGCAAAATGATATAGATAGGTTAAGTGCGTGGGCAAAAATTTGGCAGATGGAGTGTAATGTGGGAAAATATGAGGTTGTCCATTTTGGCAGGAAGACTAGAAAAACAGAAAATTGTTTAAATAGAGAGAGACTGCAGAAAACCTGGTGATACATTTTGTAAAAGTTTAACCGGATTGTACCCTTGTAATGGTGTTTTTGGAATGGTTTGGAATGTGATTGAAGATATTTTATGAATAAAGTATATTTTTGCAAAAAAAAAACTGCAGTACAGAGTGCGATCTGGGTGTCCTTGTGCATGAATTACAAAAAGTCAGCACAAAGTTACAGCAAGTATTTAGGGAGGCAAATGGAAAATTGGCACTTATTGCAAAGGAGACAGAGTATAAAGTAGGGAAGTTTTGCTACAAGTGTGAAGGGCATTGATGAGATCACACTTAGAGGATTGTGTGCAATTTTGGTCTCCTTACTTAAGGGGGTGCATACTTGCACTGGAAGCAGTTCAGAGAAGGTTCATTCAGCTGATTCCTGGGATGAAGGGGCTGTCTTCTAAGGAATGGTTGAGAAGAATGGACCTTTGCTCATTGGAGTTCAGAAGAATGAGAGGTGATCTTATTGACACATATAAGACTTTGAAGGGGCTTGACAAGGTAGTAACTGAGAGAGTGTTCCCTCTCATGGGGGAATCAAGACCAGAGGGCATCGTTTAAAATAAGAGTCTCACATTTAAGACTGAGATGAAGGGAATTTTTTTTCTCTCAGTGAGACTTTGGAATTGTCTTCCACAGAGAGCAGTGGAGGCTAGGTAACTGAATATATTCAAGGCTGAGTTTGGCAGAATTTTGGTCAAGAGTTATGAGGAACAGGCAGGAAATTGGAGTTAAGGCCACAATCAGATCAGCCATGATCCTATATGATGGAGCAGGCTTGAGGGGCCTAATGGCCTACTCCTGCTCCTATTTCTTATGTTCTTATGAAGCTGCACAAAACTTAAGAATGGAAGAATTGTTCTTGTCCTCATCCTGGTAAGATATATAATTAACTATAATAATTTTAGCAAGAGGTGTCTGGTGCTGATTCTTTTTTCCTATAAAGAAAGAAAAGTTGTGGTTCCACTTATGATTGAACTAGGTTAAGTGAGGCTAATGGGATAGTCCATCACTTCTGTAACTTTCATGGATGAGGTTGCTATTTAATGGGCCACGTCTAAAAGATAATCACTCATTCAATGTTGTTGGGTGAGAATTTTTGCTCACATTTTCCCCACCTCCCTGTTCCATATATCATTCTCAGGCATTGACTTCTGCTGTTCCTCACCTAACTACTGGAGTGTGAATTCTTGATCACTTTCACATGTGCAACTTTGATGATAATAAAAACCAGAAAAGATATAAAATGGGCTGCTGACTTGCCATCACTCATTTTACAGAGTCACATACAGAGTAAATCTACACCCATGAATGGTACAAATTACATTTGAAACATGACATCAAAAGCAATATTGCAACATCATTGGTTGGAAAAGTATGGTGGAATCAACATTTTTGTTGGGTCTTCAGAATCATTTTCTATAATGTATTGGAAGCAGTCAAAGAACAATAATTATTTTGTTGCGTTTAAGAAGCAATAATATGACAGACACTTGTGAGTTGAGGAGAAGAAATCATCTACAACATGTATTGTCACCTTTGTGCATTCAGATTGTTGTTCAAACATAGCAATGGTTCCTGTTCTAAAGCATGCAAGAAGTAAGAAGGAACTTGTTTGTGCTGTGTGCAGGAATGGCTTACAAACATCCATGAAGGGAGCCCTTTGTTAATTTTAGGCTGATAGATATAGATGTCTCTGCAACATTGATGGACATATTGACCTGAAACCAACTTAGGGATGTATTTTGTCTCTGTAATTTGTCAGTAAACAATTACTTATGCTGTACTTACTTTGCTTTCACCTTGTGCAGGGAACATCTCAACATTATCAAACACACTGTACTCCAAGTTGGATCAAATTATTTTGTTGTGCTTAAGAAGCAATAAAATGATAGACACTTGCGAGTTGAGTAGAAGAAATCATCTACAACAGGTATTGTCACCTTTGTCCAGTCAGATTGTTGTTCAGACATAGCAATGGTTCCTGTTCTAAAGCATGCAAGAAGTAAAAAGGAACTTGTATATGTTCTGTGGAAGATTTGTCCTCATCCTGGTAAGATATATAATTAACTATAATAATTTTAGCAAGAGTTGTCTGGTGCTGATTCTTTTTTCCTATAATGAAGGAAAAGTTGTGGATCCACTTATGATTAAACTAAGTTAAGTGAAGCTAATGGGATACTGTGAACTGAAAAACTGACAGGTAATAAAAAGTGAGCAATATAAGTGGTTTCTTCACTAAGTATTACAGTGAGTCAGCATAAGGGCACAGTTGACCCTCTGTCCTCACCTAGCCACTGATTTCTTCTACTTGGTACTGCTTACTTCAAAACTTCTGCTTTTTAGGCATCATTACATATTCTTTCAGGTACTCCTTGTATACAGATTTAGCTGGTCTACACTTTTGTTCTTTGCACCACTATCTTTATTTACTTGCTATTTTAATTTTGCAGTGACCAATATTAATGGCTGGGCCACATTTCCATCCCCCTTGAGGTGGGCAAGTACAAGCAGCTGACTGCCTTTGTGCTGGTCAGGATTGCAGGGCCTCAAGAAACCACCCCCCCCCCCCCCCCCCACTCCCCCCCACCCCCCATCTGGCACTAAAGCGAGTCATGGAGCATGATTTGGGCCATCTTTCGAGTTGCAAAGTTTGGGGTGGGGTTGGGGCATCCCAGGGAAAAGGCCCAGACTCACTTGAAGATACAGGGGAGCACTCTTGGTCTTCCTGGACTCATTAAGAAAAGTTTTCCCTTACCTTAAGAGGGCCTCCACTTGCTCCCTGCCAGGTTTTACTACTGCAGATGCCCTATTCATTAGGAACATAGGAACATTTGAGTCTGCTCCGCCATAAGATCATGTCTGATCTGATTGTGATCTCAATTCCACTTTCCTACCTGACCCCCATAACCCTTGACTCCCGTGTCTATCAAAAATCTAATTCAGCCTTGAATAAATTCAATGACCTAGTCTCCATTATTTTGGTACCTTGGTTCAGGAGGTCAGGATGTAGATTCAGTTTGGGTGGTGATGAGGAATAGTAGAGGAAAGAAGTCACTAGTGGAAGTGGTTTATAGGCCCCCTAACAGTAACCACAATGTAGACAAAGTATACAAGAAGTATTGGGTGTGTGTGATAAAGTGACATCAATAATCATGGGTGATTTTAAACTACACATGAACTGGAAAAATCAGATTGGCAGTAGTAACCTGGATGAGGAGTGCATAAAATGCTTTTGAGAGAGTTTTTTTTAGAGCAGCACGTACTGGAAGCAACCAGAGAGCAGGATATGTTAGAGTTGGTATTGTGTAGTGTGACAGGATTAATTAATGACCTCAGAGTGAAGGCTCTCCTAGGTAGCAGTGACCACCATTTGACTGAATTTTACATTAGTTTGAAAGGGAGAAGAGTGGATCTAAGACTGGTACTTTAAACTTAAATAAGGGCAGCAATGTGGGCATGAAAGCTGAGCTAGCTGAAGTTAACTGTAATACTAGGTTTGAAGATAGATCAAATAGAGAAGCAGTGGCAGTTATTTAAGGGGATATTCAGAATACTCATAATAAGTATATTCCTCCTATAAAGGAAATTTCTAAGGGGAGGACCCACCATCCGTGGTTAATTAAAGAAGTTAAGGGAAGCATCGAACTTAAGGGAAAAGCATATAACTGCACAAAGATGAGTGGCAGGTCAGATGATTGGTCAGAATATAAAGAGCGGCAGAGAATGACTAAAATGTTAATGAGGAGAAAGAAATTAGAGTATGAGAGGAAGCTAGCTAGAAATGTAAAAACGGATAGCAAGAGTTATACAGGGCATTGGACCACGTCTTGAAAACTATGCGCAGTTTTGGTCTCCTTATTTAAGGAAAGATGTAAATGCAATGGAGGTGGTTCAGAGGAGGTTTACTAGGCTGATACCCAGAATGAGCAGGTTATCTTATAAAGAAAGGTTAGACATACTGGGCCGGTTTCTGCTGGAGTTTAGAAGAGTGAAAGGTGACTTGATTGAAGTGCATAAATCCCTGAATGGTCTCGACAAGGTGGATATGGAAAGGATGTTTCCTCTTGTGGGTGAGTCCAGAACTAGGGCCAGACAGTTTTAAAATTAGGGGTTGCCCTTTTAGGACAGATATGAAGAAATTTTTTTTCTCTGAGCGTAGCGTGACTTTGGAACTCTCTACCTCAGAAGGCGTTGGAGGCGGGGTCGTTGAATATTTTTTAAGGCGGAGGTAGGCAAGGAAATCAAAGGTTATTGGGGGTTGATGGGACTGTGGAATTCAAATCACAAACAGATCAGCCATGATGTTAATGAATGGAGGAGCAGGCTTGAGGGGCCAAATGGCCTACTTCTGCTCCTAATTCATATGTTTGTATTCTGGGGAAGAGAATTTCATAGGCTAATGGCACTCAGAAAAAATTTCTCCTCATCTCCATCTTAAAAGGGAGGCCTCTTATTCTTAACCTGTGTCCCCTAGTTCTAGTCTCCCTCACAAGAGGAAACATCTCTTCAGCATCCACCTATCAAGTTCCCTCAGGATCTTATATGTTTCAGTAAAATCACTTCTCATTCTTCTAAACTCCAGTGGATATAGGTCCAACCTGTTCAACCTTTTTTCATAAGATAAGCTCCTCATCCCAGGAATGAGTTAAGTGAACCTTCTCTGAACTGCTTCTAATGCAATTATGTCCTTTTTCAAATAAGGAGACCAAAACTGTACACAGTACTCCAGATGTGGTCTCATCAAGGCCCCTGTACAGTTGTAAAACTTCCATACTTTTTTATTCCATTCCCCCTGCAGTGACAGCATTCTATTTGCCTTCCTAGTCACTTGCTGTACCTGCATATTAACTTCTTGTGATTCATGGATTAGGACACCCAGATCCCTCTATATCACTGAGTTCTGCAATCACTCTCCATTTAAATAGTATACTGTACTTTTATTCTTCCTGCAGAAGTGGACAAGCTCACATTGTTACATTAGGCTATTGGAATATCAACAGCATCTTATGGATATTATAGGAGCCCAAATACCATAGAGCTGGTGTATGGGACCCTCCAGCAGCAAGGTCCCCTCCAATTCATACAACCCCTGACTTGGAAATATATCACCACTCCTTCATCACCACTGGGACAAAATCTGGAACTCCCTCCCTGACAACACTGTGGGTGTACCTATGCCATATGGACTGCAGCAGTTGAAGGTGGCAATTCACCACTACTTTCTCAAGGTCAATTAGGGATGGGTAAGAAATGCTAGCAATGCTCACATCCTGTGAAAGAATTAAAAAGAGTTCCTCCTCAAGTCAGAAAGGTGTTTTAGCTAACATGTCTTTTTATTTCTGTTGGACTATGGATTAAAATTACAATGGTTGCAGTTTGAAGGACATGTCTACTGGAACACTGCGAGGGATATATGCACTGTTGCTGCCCTGGAAAAGAGTGTGCCATGAAAGACAGGATGGTGCCAAGGAGGAGTCTGTTCTAATGGGGAACTGCCTGGCAACAACATTTTAATTGGCTCCTGACCAGGTGATCAGGGTTTGAGAGAGAGCCGTGCAGCAGAATAGCTCGTCCTAGCCTGAAAAGAAAAATACCTAAAACCTCTCTCTTGTGCGTGTATAAGATTCCAGTAATCCTACAATAATAGCTAGCTGGCTTTTTCTCCTCATATCTCTATAACCTGCTCTCTCTCTCTGAAAACCCCTGTCAATAGGCAAAGGGGAAAATCATCGTTAGAGACATTGAAAGGCAAGTACTCAACTAGTGAACTAAAGACTGAAAAGTGCTGGAAGCCTACCTCATGTCATCAGCAAAGAACTGAAAGGAATTTTGAAGACATCAATCAAAATCAACCCATTGAATCCTGTACTCCGGAATTGGTGCTATTGAATTGTTTTATCCTACCCTTAAAATCCATGTTTTTGTGTGTCTTATGTATCTTGTGTGTGTGTGTATTGGGATTTAAGAAGTTTAGGTTATAGGGTTAGAAATTAGCAGTTCATATTTCTTTCTTTTGCCACTGGTTAAAGACAATTTGTTCAATAAACAGTTATTTACTTATTAAGTTTACAAACCTGGTGCTTGTATTCTGTTAACCTAAATTAAATAGATAGGTGGGTTGATCAAACTTTTTCACATATGTACAGGGGAGCAGTGGGGCTTGATATTGCAATGCACCATCTTCAGTGAGTTGTGACACTACCTAGAGGAATGATGTCGGTTAACATGTCAGCAAGCAGGATTCAATTCGGAAATGCAGGTGATAAGCTTCCATACAGCAATTTTAACCATGCAGACTGAAAATCTTTGGGCTTAATATATCAGCGTCTTGCTTATATAGCCTAATGCGAAATAGGGTTCTTTGAAATTTGCTGCCCTTGATTAATCTGTTAATTTAATAGAAATTCAGCTCAACTACTTAAATATAAAAGTGGCATAGCACATTGAACATTTTAAGATTACTCCCCAAGTTTGACTTTGAATCCAAGCAAAAGCAGCATAATACTAAAACCTAATGATGAAAACTTGTCGACAAGAGTGATCACAAGTTTGGCTGGGACACCTTGAGCTGACACGTCTAGAATGGGGCTTTGGGTCTGGAGCCTCCACTCACTCATACAAGGCAAGAAACTCTTCCAAGTAGAGAGCGCTCACATCCCAGCCCTCAGTCAGGACCCAGTGGACGTTCATTGAAGATTCACCAAGTGCCAGCAGGCATTCCTCCCTGACAACAGGCAGAGGTGAAGCCCATTGGAGGTTAAAAACTGCGTGCTAAGACCGCAGCCCAAATGCTCCTGTGGTTGGCCTTAAAGGGGGTTGGGGAAAGGGCAGCAGCATTTTTTTTCTTTATCCTTTCATGGGATGTGGGCATAGCTGGCAAGGCCAGCAGGTTGCCCATCCCTAATTATCCTTGAACTGAGTGCCTTGTTAGGCCATTCCAGGGGGCAGTTAAGAGGCAACCACATTGCTGTGTGTCTGGAGTCACATGTAGGCCAGACTAGGTAAGGACGGCAAATTCCCTTCCCTAAAGGACATTAGTAATTAGCATAATGCCAAGCCACAGGTGCTGAAAAAGGGAAAGCATGATGGACGATGGAGCACAGGAACAGAAGGAAGCTTCTTGATTGAATGTGAAGCTTCTCTTTTTGCAGAGTACACCAAGTGCAAATGACAAACAACAGTCTGCAATAAGCATTGAAACAGAAAAAATATTTATTCAACAATAAAGCCCTTTCTTGGCAATACAAGTATGGCCCTTAAGTCAGACATCATGGAAACAACAGATCAGGAGGCAGTAGCACCTGTTTTTAAATGGGAAAGTGGTTCCCGATCTCTTCCCAGTACAATTAGAGAGAAAGATTTTTGAGCAGAACTTGACGAAATTAATTTATAGCCAATTCACATTTCTGCACACTTTTGAGACATAGTCAAGTTCAGCAACCTGAAACACCAGCAGGGAAAATCAGTTTCAGCATGGTTTTGGACAATATGTGGAAAAGGATGAGTATTTTTAAGATGCTAGTTGTGAGCAGGACAGAGTAAAAATATATACTGGTAGAAAATGTTTTACTTTAAAATATTTAATGGCATAAAACCTTGACCATATAAAGCCCAGTTATTCCCAGTTACTCCTGGTCTTAGCACTGGTCCTTCTCCAATCTGTGCATCAAACTTCACTTGAAACTTTCTTTAACTAGGAATTAGCAGTGTGCACACATGCCATCCAGGCTCAGGGAGTGTCCCAGCAGAAGTAGGAAGTGGGGCATAAAACCGTGAAGTGGCTATAAATCAGGCCCATTGGATGGACATCCCCATTCTCTGAACGTAGCCCCTGCTGAACAATATTGCAATATGTGTGAAGTGTACTGCTGACACCCACTGGGGAAAGGAAAAGTGATCATTTAAAATGGAAGAGAAAATCAGAGGAAAGTTCATCCTCAAGCCCCTACCATGAAAATTGCTAAAACTGGCTTTGAGGGAGCCCTGGAGCAAATTGACTCCTTTATATCTCAGCCTCATGAAATGTCTGGTCTGGAGAAAAAAAGACTGGGGATTGAGGAAGGGGAACAAAAAAATTTTCACGTATAGCCCGACAATTATTTCACATTACACTCACCCATTTGGTGGACAGCCTGGCCAAAGCACTCTGATATCTTGAGGCAAGAAAAAGTTGTGCCAACACTTAAATCCTGCTAGGCCCACACCAGCAATGTCATGGATCTCATTTACCTTCACATGGTGAAAGCTAAGTAACTGCATATTAAGAGATTCAGTGCCAATATCAATAAGGATAATTCCCAATCTTATAAAGTAGAAATTCTCACTGAGTGAATTGTTCACACTGACATTTTAAGGAAAGTAGATTACAATAAAACAAAATTGAAAAAAAGATGAATTAAAGAAATGCATGGTGGAAACAGATTTTAATTTACAATAGATTCTAGATCATCTCAGCTTGTAACTCTATGCAGAAATATATCCAAGCTGCAGATATCTCCTGATGGTGTTGTGCAATAGAAATATCAAAAGGACTATAAGCTATTATCTAAGGTCTGCGTTCATCCAGTAAACATCAAATTCTTTGTTATTTTATTCACATAGGCAAGGAGACCCAGCTCACTTTAAGGTTCAATTGCTTCAGTCACAACATTTATTATCACATCTTCATTGCTTCGGCGGACCAATATGGACAGGGATGGATCCTTTCTAATGGCTTCGCTGACATCATTGGATGAAGTTACCAATTGATTATTAATACTAATAATCACATCATTGTCCTTCAGGCCTCCACTGGGAAGAAACAAGAAAGTTCATTATTCCTGATGCATTTTATATACATACAGCCTCAGTGACATATTACCATCCTTGATACATGTTTTTGTTATCTTCTTACGCCGCACAATTTTTCTCCAGCCAGTGAAAGGAGGAGATGGATAAGACAAATATAGATGAAGAAGACCATTCAGCCTATCTTAGCTCTTCCATCCTTAGAGTTTCTAAATCTCTCCCCATCATGACTTCTAATTGTTCCCTAAAAAATGAGAAGTTTTTATTTTAAACTTCACTCCTCTACTGCGAAATTCATTCTAAATGTTGACCACCCATTGCATTAGTGAGAACTTTCAGGCATCAATTCCACATTGATAGTATTGAAAAGGAATTTCTGCTTCTTTGCCTAGTTTGAACCTGCATCTAACTTACATTAATGACCAGGATTGAGAAGCTGAAGGCAAATTTACAAACAATACCAAACCAGAGGGGTAGCTGACAATGAACGAGCTGAAGGGTACAAGTGACTTAACCTGGTGGAGGTGTGCAGCCAACATTAAACATGATCCCCAAGGTAGCTAGCCATTTGGGAAGAAAAATTGGGCAATCCTGCAGCTTCTTAAGGATCTGCAGCATTTTAAAGGGGAAGGTTTTTTTGTTGGCTAGTGGAACAGCCAACAACCTGAAGCCGCAGCAAGATGTCCATGGAATTGAAATGGGGTCTTAGAAGTACCAAATGTAAAACACATGGAAGTTATTTCTTTCTCTTACTTGGAAGCTGGTGTTCGTGGAATGACCTCAATGATATAGGCTCCAGCATTGACATTAGGGAAATCTTTCTGCCGCTCCTTCAGTTCTTTTGCAAGGCTGAAAAACAACCAAGACTCAGCAATACTTGTATGAATGCAAATAGAAATCTGCACCAAATTTCTTAAACTTAGTGACAACGTTATCTTTCCATGACCACAAAATAATTTTCCACTATTATGAGATACCCAATCCAGATGCCAAGACGGACGGATAATATGCTTGAAGTTATTGTCTGTATGCTATGCATTAAATTGTGATAACAGTCTGCATCAATTTGTTTCTTAAATTTTAAAGTGAAAAGCCATTGAATATCATACTAATGATTTTATACTTGCTATCAACATACCTTTAATTTTGATTGGTCAGCTATGTTAACTTCCCTGGTTGGTCACTTGGTTCGATTCAATCAAAGACAAGGAATACCTAGTAATGACTGCTCTTCTTATTCCTATATTGTTGCTTCCAATCCACCCTTGGCCCTCTCCTCTTCTTCAGCTAGATGGCACTGTCATCTACAGGCACAGGGTCAGCTTCCACATGTAAGTTAATGACACAAAATTTCTACCCCCTCCCCGCCTTCTGGTTGGACATCCAGATTTGGAAAAGCTGCAAATTCCTCATTTAACATTGGGAAGATTGAAGCCATCATCTTTGGAATGGACTCCTCTCCTCCTCCCTGGCCACTGTCTCGGGTTGAATCAGATGGTTCACAACCTTGGCATCCTATTCAGTTCTGAGTGAGTTTTTGGTCCCATATCATCTCCATTACAAAGATTGCTTACTTTCATCTTCATAACATCGTCTGGTTCTGCCCCTCCCTCATGTCATCTACTGAAACCCTCATTCTTCTGTTTAGATCCCTGTACTGCCTTTACATCTCTATAATCTTCTCTAATGCTGCAAGCCCACCTCTCAAATACTGCCATTGAAGATCTGCACAAAAGGAGGAAGTCATGTATCTAATGAATGCCCGTTACAAACCATTACAATATACATTAAAAATGCATTGAAAAAGTCAGTCACTTCCTTTCTTTCCTGACCTTGATAAACTGACTGCACCCCAAAAGTACAAGCCAGGATTTCCCAGGTAAAGCTTATATTTAGATGGTCTTATGTAGCTTTTTCCTGCAAGTGCCACCTAAATATCTTTTTTATTCGAAAGGACAGACCATCTTAGCAACTCAACATCACAAGTCTGCTCAAGACCCATGGGAATTACCACCAGCAGTCAGCTAATAAATTTTCATCCATTTTACATTCTGTTACATAATTTTCTGTTTCCCGTCAACCACCAATATAAATTAGACAGCTTAGCAACTGCGAAGCATAAGGCAATCTCTCCATTATTTCCACCCACAAAACCTATTTTGAAATTAATGTTCATTCAACTGCAAGCATTCATGACATCCTAACATCCCGCAGTTGATTGCAGTTGTGTTATGCAAACCATATGGTGTGACTGTTTATAGAGCAGGGCAAGGGATGAAGCAACAAAACTCAAATGCACAACCAAACTAGTAGACTTCAGTGTCAGTCACTGCTAGGAGGTGAAATCCTGTCAGTATGACAGGGGTGCTTCATGGCTGTTGACCCAATAGTTACAAGCTCACCACATTGCTGAAAGAAAATAGCCCAACAATGACAAGTATTCATATTACACCAACCATTAAGATGTCATGTGATGTGCAGCTACATTTTCCAGGAGACAATTGTACTATGTCTTGTTGACAATGAGGCAGCAGCAGTACAAAATACTTTAAGATTCATATTATGAAACTCTGACACAACCACCACCCTTCAAAAACCGCCATATCTCTAGCTCTATACAGATATAAGTCCATGGTTTACTTACGCAGGGGTAAGCGTAATCATTCTAACTCCCAGGTATCTCTTTTTTGTTGGAGCTTGTCCTGCAAAAAAAAAAACACAAATCTATCTTATTTGGGAAAGAAAATTCATCTGGTGAACTTAATTAGCTTTTCTGAACACATTTCACTTGACTTGTGTGTCTGCCTGGATTTTCAAAGCACCAATCAGAATATTGACATCAGAAAATAAATGTTCTTTTAAAACATGCTTTTATTTTCGCTAGAGACACTGAGCAGAGGAAATTCTCACAAGAACATTTATGATGTTGCTACACACAGCAACGGAAGGAATCCTGACACAATAATATTTATATGCAAAAGGAATCATGTAACTTTTTCCCTTATTGTTCCAGCTCAGACTTGGAAATCTTTAGGATTAATATTAAAAGATGATGTTTGTTCTGTTTAAGACCAGCATTATAAACACACCCCTTAATGAAAAGATCTGAGTCAGAATATACCTTGGGAGTTTTCCCACAGGGTAAACCTAGTTCTGATAGCAACATGTTCTCGATTGCAAAGCTATTATTTAATACATTTCTAAGTCACTTTTAGTGCCACTATTGCATTTATGAAATAGGGGACAATGTGGCTTCCTGATTTCTGGCAGCAAGTATTATAGATGGCCAAAAGCCCCATCTATAATGCAGCTAAGTCTCAGCCCATTAGAAATCTGAGCCATTAGAAACCAGATTTATTTGAAGACCTTTTTAAAAATTGGCAACGGGTAGCATAATGCCACTAAAAGTGGGGTCAAGTTCAGTTTATAGTATCCTATCAAAAGTAAGTAGCACTGCGCTTAAGTATTGGTTATTGTACTCTGACACAAAATGTAAGCTCTAGCTCAAAATCTGAGAGCAATATCTCAGATAAAGCCAGTTTTCAAACAACAATTGCACCAAATGAAATGCAAGTGCTGACTGGCATTAAATTGTAAGTGACAAATAGTCTCTGTATATTTAATGTTCTGATGTACTGTTACTATATGTACTGTTAATATGCAATCTAACCACTCAACCCAAGTAATGGTGCTTTGCAGCACTTAATGCAGCAATTCCCAACTAGTACTGTATAAAATGTACAGAGCAGGTGTATGATTTCCTGGGGCCCTGGGCCCCTCTGCACAGCTCCCCATGATCCATTAAAACATGAGTCTCAAGATTCTGACTCACCGTCTTCTGGCAGTGTTTTAAACGCTAGGTTGTTTTGATCGAGTGAATGTATGCAGTTTCTCTGCATTATTTGTGTGTTTCATCTGCGGGTTTTACTGGGAGCCACATATTTGTTTGGGGACCCTGGCCATGGCCCCATATTTGGTTAGGGTCCCTTGAATCTGTGTGTTAATCCATTCCTGTAAGTAGGATTTTGAAAAGATACCTTATAGCTCCCTTTTACACTGTTGCACCATAAACACCTGTGCTCATTACACTGTTACAACACCCACCACACTGTTCCACTATTACAGTCTATGCTTCCTTCACATTGCTGTTGTCTCCTTTCCTATTGTTCTGTTACTGTTTGCTCTTCACTGTTACATTTTTACTATCCTTAACATGATTTCTGCCACCATTTCACCTTCTAGACAGTACAGCAGGTTTCAAATCTTCATAACTGTCATTTTACTAACAAAGTATTACAACTGTCTCAATCTGAGATAACTTCAGGCAAGCTCTCCAAAGTCATACTTTGTAGTGTGGTGTACTTGGATTTCCAAAAGACATTTGGTAAGGTACCTCATCAACGGTTACTACACAAGATAAGAGCACATGGTGTTGGGGCTAAGATATTAGCATGAATAAATGAGTGGTTAGCTAACAGGAAGCCGAGAGCAGGGATAAATGGTCCTTTTTGAGATGGCAAGCTGTAACTAGTGGAGGGCTACAGGGATCAGTGCTGGGGCCTCAACTATTCATAATCTGTATCAATGACTTGGACAAAGGGACCAAATGTATAGTAGCAAAATTTGCCAAATACACCAAGATAGGTAGGAAAGTCAGTTGTCAAGAGGAGATAGAGAGTCTACAAATATATATAGATAGGTTAAGTGAGTGGGCAAAATTTTGCCTGATGGAGTATGATGTGGGAAAATGTGAACTTGTCCACTTTGGCAGAAGGGGAAAGCAGTACACTATTTAAAATGGAGAGTGATTGCAGTTTTTGGTTGTACAGAGGGATCTGGGTATCCTGGTACATAAATCTTGAAAAAGTTGGAATGCAGGTACAGCAAGTGACTAGGGAGGCAAATGGAATGTTAGGGTTTATTGCAAGGGGATTGGAATATAAAAATAGGGAAGTTTTTACTGCAGCTTACAAGGCCTTGGTGAGGACCTGGAATACTGTGCACAGTTTTGGTCTCTTTATTTGAAAAACAATATAATTGCATTAGAAGCAGTTCAGAGAAGGTTCACTCAACTCATTTCTGGGATGAAGGGTTTAACTTATGAAGAAAGGTTGAACAGGTTGTGCCTTTACCCAATGGAGCTTAAAAGCATGGGAGGTGATCTTACTGAAATGTATAAAATTCTGAGGTGGTTTGATATGATGGATATCAGAAGGATGTTTCCTCTTGTGGGGGAGACTAGAACTAGGGGACACAGTTTAAGAATAAGAGGTCTCCTTTTTAAGACAGAGATGAAGAGAATTTTTTCTCTCACTTGAGTCGTTGGTCTGTGGAATGCTCTTCCCCAGAAAGCAGTGAAGGCTGGGTCGTTGAATTTATTTAAGGCTGAGTCAGATAGATTTTTAATAAACAAGAGAGTCAAGGGTTTGGGGGCAGATAGGAAAGTGGAGGTGAGACCACAACCAAATCAGCCATGATCTTATCAAATGCCAGAGCAGACTAGAAGGGCCGAATAACCCACTCCTGCTCTTAAGCCCCATGTTCCTCTGACTTTCTGCTTGCTGATGACTGTGCACCAGCTGCCCATTCAGTGTTAGACACACAATGTAGCATGGAATTGTTTTCCAATGCATGCAACAACTTCAGTCTTATGATCAGCACAAAGAAAACTGAAGTAAATGTACCACCTGCTCAGGATAGCCCTATATTGAACCCAAGGTTTCAGTCCATTGCAGAACCTGTGAACAGTAGATAAGTTCACTCATCTCAGCAGTACACTCTCTCGAGCTGTCTATATTAATGACGAGATACATGCAAGAATTGCCAAAGCAAGTGTAGTCTTTGGCAGGCTTTGAACATCAGTCTGGAAATAAAGAGCAGTAAGTCTGCCCACCAAATTGAAAGTGATAGAGCAATAGTCCTACCCACTCTGCACTATGCATGGGAGGCTTGGACTGTGTACCAGCATCATGCCAAGAAGCTCAGACACTTTCATTTGAGCTACCTCCGGAAACTTCTTATAATCAGGCGCAGGACAAAATACCAGGCACAGAGGTGCTCACCCAAGCTGGCAAGCCAAGCATCCACGCCATATTGAGGCAGTCACAACTGAGTTAGACTGGTCTTGTAGCCAGAATGCCTGACAACCACTAATCAAAGCGAATCTTCTATGGAGATCTCAAGCCTGGGGTGCGCTCTCATGGTGGTCAAAGGAACCTCTACAAGGACACTCTGAAGGCTTCACTCAGGAGTTTGACATTGACTTAAGAGTCCATGATCACCATACCTGGGGCACAATCAAATGAAAAATGGTATGGCCTCCTTCAAAAACAAGCACATATCAGAAGCAGAGGGAAAACACACGGAGAGTTCGGCAACTTGTCCAAAGCTCAATCGGCTGCGGTATAGTGTCTTACTTGCAGGTCCTTCTGGGCACAGATTGGCTTTAGCAATCACCTATATATCCACTTGAACCCTACCAAACACCCCAGATGATAAGCATGGTCATCTTTGCCCCGAAGGACAAACAAGATTACAACTCTTAATAGCTTCCATTTTTACATCAATCTGATTTATCCCTTTAATACATCAAAAGAAACGTCTAAAAGCTACTTTTTAGGGGAAAAAAAACGTTTACAGTCAGCTCTGAACCTAACATAAAAAAGAACTCCATTCATAGCCCAGAAGTGACCCAGGAATGCCTGCCCTGATGTTTATTCACTGATGTTTACAGCTTAAACCACAAATCGAGTTTACACAATCTCCAGCCCCTAGTTTCCCCTTTTGCATCAGTGTGTAAATATAACTTTGTGCTAGTCTGGAAAGACAGTTTCTACAGGCACTGAGGCAGGTGGTGTATTCTTGCCTATATCAGCACCCAGTTACTCCTCTTTTGTTCCGAGCATTGATGCTCTCTAATAAACAGCGTGGGATAATTTTCAGTAAACTTGGCTGGAAGGGTGGATTGCTCACCCTTGGTACAACCCAACACGCCAATAAAATCTGCTGCTTTCTCTGCAAACATTGGGGTTGATAGACTCTTCTGGCAATGCTGGACAACAAGCAATAGTAAAATTGAACAGGGTGTGCTCTGTCAGTGCCACCCACACCTGCCAAAAGTGAAGTTATCCTAAATCATTTTTGTCATTCAATTCGTTAAATATTTAATTCAAATCATTCAATTCCATGTATATTTGGACTCTTGTCCATGTAGAAAACCCCTAGTCACATAATGTTTGAAATTTAATGAGTTTAGGTGATTCAATTAAATTGGTCATTCACAGGAAGGGCAAAATTCCTAATTACAGCAACATTGCTTCTCCGAATAAAAAAAATCTATAAACGTAGCACCGTTTGGGAACTCGACTTGAAATTGAACTGAAAATGGTAAATGGGCCTCTCTCAGTCGTGCATTCTAATGTTGTGCAATTAAACTCCATTATTCTCACTCGCTCTGCAAATAAACAAGTTTTCCATTTTGGCTATCAACCACAAGCGTCACCCAAATACACAGCAAAACTGGCTCCGTTCTGCCTCAGCAACATATGAAATATATGTATATACACGCAACAGATCCTATTAGAAAATTGCAAAAACAATGCTAAAGCAGAAGATGAGTTGAAACATCTACCTCCAGGACTCTATTTCAAACACTGACGAACATGGAGATGACACCAATGGATTTTTTTTCCTTTTCTTACACAATATATCAAAGCATTCCATTTGGTGCTGTTTTCAATTTGGTCCCAGTTTTGCCCCGAAAGACTTGGAGCAGAATTTTCCCCCTATTGGGGGGGGGAAGTTTAGGAGCAGGCGCATGGAAGCATGCCTCCGATCGGCGCCCCCAATTGGGGGGGGGCCACCATTTTACGTGGGCGGGCCATTTAAGGCCCGCCCAGCGTGATGTCCGCAAGGAAGCTCTATGCGCTCCCTGTGTGGGTGGAGGGGGGGGAAGGGTCTCTGAGCCGGGAGTGCACTCTTTTGCGCATGTGCCCGAAAGCGCACACTCATATCCCTGAGGCTAAGTGCTGCCTCAGGGAGGTCAGCTCCTGTCTGAAATAATTTTAAAAACAGAAGAAATAAATTTCCCTGACATGTCCCCTCATGTGACACTGTCCATCACTTTCATTGACAATTTTATTAAAAATTTTAAAACCTACAAGAAACCTCATCCCGCCCGTGGATGAGGTTTCATGCTTTCTCTTTAGCCCGCCAGGGCTCCCGGCCTGCCCTCCAACTTTAAGGTTGGACTGGCAGGTCCATTAATTACTTTAACTACTTTGGCGATATCCTCAATTGGCCTTTGACAGGTTGGCGAGTGCACAGCTGATTCAGCTGAGCCCCCGCCGAGCTGAAAATTGAAATGACGCAGGGTGATGTTGGGAGTTCCGCCCGACATCATCCCGCATCATTTTACGTGTCAGCGAGTGGGCCCCACCCCCCACTCGCCAACTGGGAAATCCTGGCCTTGGAGCCATCAAAGTTTACAGCAGGAAAGGAGGCCATTCATGCCAAGGCATCAGTATCTGCTCTTTAAAAGAGAAATTTAAAACAATTCCCACTTCCCTGCTAGCTGCCCATACCTGTGTATCTTCCCCTACAAATGGTTATCTTGTTTTCCTTTAAAAGTCTTTGTCTTAGCTACTCAAAGGTGAGCAGCCTTGTGGCCACTGGGAACTGACTTAAGAATGGCCAAACTCATTGTATGGAGGAAACTCACAAGTGACAGAAAGAAATGGTTTTAATCCCATCAGCCCAGGCTGGATTTAAATCCAGGTCGCAGACAGGAATAACTAATGTGTAATTGACTGAGGCTTCAGTAAGTATTCTATTTCAGAACCAAGTTGTACTTTCTGGAGGTGGAACTGTCTTAATATTTTCCAATGCTTTAAAATGGTTTCTTCAATGTACCCTGCTCTGCCCCACTGGATAAGCAGTGAGAGGTTCCCAGATCCCATCAATGGCAGTTTGCAAATAGTTGGTGGACAGGAATAACACATGCCGATGCTTGTTTCCAAGTTTCCCTCAGGAGAATTCACCTTATGGCGAATCTCAACTGCCACCCACTTCACAGCACCGAGTGCCAGGGCATGATCTCACTGGAACGCAATGCTATAACCACATTGAATTCAGATTTTGCAACTTCTAGTATTTGAAAAAAATTTTAAAATGACACTGCACTGCTACACACAAGGCCTGTTACAATTTATTAAATTAGTAAAACTATTTTATATTAAAATTAATTTATTAAAATCAAGCAAAGAATGAAAACTCTATACTCTACATACCTTTTGCTTGCCGGTCATGAGATTCAACTAGAAACTGTCGAATTTTGTCTGACGGAATTGCAAATGATATTCCAGCAGTCACCTTCAGGGTGTTAATTCCAACAACCTCACCATCCTAAATAAAACAGTGTACAAAAATGCAATTAGCCGGTCACTTTGTCAGGATAGGGAAGACATGATGTTTAAATGTAATTTGCATTTCACAGAAATCCATACAAAGTGAGAAATGTGGAGTGGTATGACAGATTTTTTTCCTTTTGTGTCATGGAACACAATTAGATTTATTGAAAGTGAGAACACCCAGAATGCACAGCACTGAGTATCTACATGCAACATTCATAAGATATGACAGTACCAACCCTTCAGGCTCAAACTGTAGCTGTGAAGAGGCAGCGCTCAGGCACATTCTGCTGTTGGTGTGTTAGCACCGGATTGGGCTTGGAATCCCAGTGCTTATTAAACAGAGCTACTTGTGGATAAAATTAATGTAAAACTAGAGATAAAGAGAAAAATAGTTAAACTTAAATGAAGATTAGGCTACTGTCACAGAAAAAAGAAAAAACGTTCTTACCAAATTCACCAGTGGACCCCCTGAGTTTCCATACTATGAAAAAAAACAGAAATAATTTTCAGATCAAAATTTGCGACTATGGCAATGTTTATGAAAAAAAACACCTTAACTCACAACAAATGTATCTGTGTCAAACATACATTGATAATAGCATCCGTCTGAATGTAATCAATATCGGAGTTTCGTAGGCCCAGTTCCTTTCCACCTCGCTGAGCTGTGCTCACTATTCCTGTGGTCACTGTGTTTTGTAGGGAAAATGGACTTCCAATGGCAACCACAAACTCGCCTGGTCTCAGGTCTGTGGAGCGACCTAGCAGCAGCACTGGCAGTTTACCCTAGCAACAGACAGTAACATTGTTAGGGTGGATGTTTGGTTACATTGCAATGTAAACAGTGCATGCCATTAAGAGAGAAAAATATGACTAATTATGACTATAAAAAATGATGGAACTTTTCCAAGAGAATTTGATGTCAAATATTCTTTGAAATCTTTTTGAATTTCTCAAAGTCCGGACTGGCGGGGCACACGTTCCTGTCTCAATTGTAAGCTCCTGACTTTGCCCATAGTGTCAGAGTTGAGGTGCAGGGTTGAGGCCCGGTAATGTGAGCAGAAAAATTAAGAGCTGAATCACTCAAGCCAACTTCATTCAGCTATTTGTGGTCAGCATACAAGTGGCAAAAAGGCAAAAGCTGGGATGCAGTTCACCTCTCTGCTCTCTTGGCTGGATGTCTTTCCAGGAATGGTGAAGGGGAAATCGGGATGGTGTGAGAAGTCCACATGCAATATCTGAATTGAAGCCTTTTACATACTTGGTCACCTGGTTTTGGAAAGGTCCACAAATAATTTGAATAGTGAAGTATAAATCTAACCGACACGCAGAAAGAATGAAAAAGTACAAGGTTAAAATTTGCAATAGGATTTTTTAATGTACAATATTAAATGCTGTATTTCTATACTTTCTTCTGAAGTATAAAGCCAAGGAAAACCAGGGAAATAGAAGATCAACTTATAGAATCATAGGACTTAGGAGCAGAAGTAGACCATTCAGCCCTTTGAATCTGCTCCGCCATTTGTTAAGATCATGGTTGATCCAACTATGGTCTCAACTCCACTTTCCTCTCTGCCCCATAACCCTCGACTCCCTTATCAAAAACCTAACTCAGCCTTGAATAAGTTAAATGACCCAGCCTCCACTGCTCTCTGGGAAAGAGAGTGCCACAGGCTAGCAACCCTCAGAGAAAAAAACCTCATCTTTTTTATAGAAAAATACTTCTCAAAATTAAATGGAGCACATCTTTCTCAGATTTTATTGCCTTAACTAAAAATCCACTGTACAGGAACTAGGTACTGTAGTTAAATATTTTTCTTTTCATTTGTGGACTGGATAATCTTGTCTCGGACAGCTGCAAAGAATCTTTGTGAGTTTGTGTTGTTTTAATTCCGTTTCTTGTTGTTGCAAGAGGGCAACAGAAAACTGCTTATAACTCGATAGTAAACTGACAGTAAAAACTCATCTAAATTTTGAGAGGTCACAAGATTGGATAATGCAGGTAATTGGAATGTTATTCTGGTACAACAGAAAATGATTTTCTGAGGTTTTAGTCAAAGCACATTGTTGGGACACAGGAGAAGGATGTTAACCGTCACCTAAAGCGCACAATGCCAAATTGAGTCAGATACTGAGCTGTATTTTACCAGCCCTCTAAAGATCAACTGGGAGGTAAGGGGCCTCCAAAATGGCAAGGTGAGGGGGTGGAGGCCATCATCTTTCCGCCACTACGCTATTTTACCAGTGGTGGGAAAGATGGGGGGTGAGCCTGGTGAACCCTGGTAGTCTCCCCGTGGGCTTGTGGTCAGGAAGGTCCTAATCAGGCTTTCTGCAGCTCACACAAGGGCCTCCTGGAGGCAAAGACCACACCCTCCCTCATGAGGGCCTGCCTGAATGGCCCACAAACCCCAATTACCTGGATGGGAGGGCAGCCCTCTTCTTCAAGGTGCAGCCCCAGCAGTGGCCACCATTTACAGTAGCGTTGCCAAGATGCTCAGCTGCTACCCTCCCATTGGCCGGCAGCTCCTGGGTTGTGCAGCCATCCTCTTAAGGGATGTCAGCCCCAACTGCAACTAACTGACACAGGTAAAATGCAGCCAGGAACCTCGCATAGAGCCAAGGCAGGATTGCTGCTGCAATGACAAAGTCAGCTCACTGAGTGTGAAAAGTAAATTCTACATCTCCCTTATTAAATACACAGACTTAAAACAATAGAAATGTGTATTCAGAACTATCCCTGTTTTCTGCAAATCAGGTGTTGATCAAAGTTTCTAATGGGCAGAATTTTCTGCCTGCCGGACGGGCGGGCCCGACCTAATCTCCGGCGGGCGGGGAGCCAATTCCCGCCGGAGAAGCAGGCCGCGACACCATTTTATGTGGGCAGGCCAATTAAGGCTTGCCCAGCGGGAAGCATTAAGCACTTCCTGTGTGGGTGGGGGGGATTCCCCAAAAGCGAGAGTGCACTCTTTCATGCATGTGCATGAAAGAGCGCACATCTCCCTGAGACTAAGTGCTGCCTCAGGGAGATCACTGACACTTTTAAAAAGATTAAAAATAGAAACTAAAAAAAAATCCTTAACATGTCCCCCTCATGTGACAATGTCACATAAGATGGAACATGCTCATAAATTACAGTAAAACTTTATTAAACTGTTTAAAACCCTGCATGAAACCTCATCCCGCCGGTTTCATGTTTTTTCCTATGTGCGCTAGGGCTCCTGGCCTGCCCGCCAACCTTAAGGTTGGTCCGGCAGGTCCTTTAATTGTTTTAATTATCCTGTCAATGGCCTCAATTGGCCATTGACAGGTCGGCGGGCGCACGGCTGATTTTGTTGCGGGCCCGATTTCCTGAAAATTTAAATGGGTGGGATGATGTCGGGGGTTCCGCCCAACATCATCCCGCATCATTTTGTGCGTCGGTTAGCAACTAAAGAAATGAAATCATTCCCTTGTGTCTGTACTTTCCTATGAACTGCAATAAGTGAAAAAAAAATGGGTAGGTTTCTTGATGTTTTGACTCAGAATGGTTATTGTCGGTAACGGAAATGAGGAATAATAGCAAACAATTGACCTGCCATTCTAAAGCTAGTTCCAGGTTTCACCATCTCTGTTAATTTAACAGGTAACTTTAACTTAGGTATTGATGTATATGGTCTAACTCTGCTCATAATTGGCTGCAAAACCTATGCTTTACTTCCTGAATCCTTCTCGTTTGTATTGATCACTTTAGTCTAATTTTGTGGTCTCACTATGACACTTCTGTTCTCTTCATTTTGGCTCTCTTCCTATTTCAGTATGTCATGCCATCCTGTAACAGAACAATAGGATGACAAGAAGAGGTGCCAAGGAAGCAATCTGGAGAAATGTTCAACAATAATTGAGCATAGGACGAATTAACACCACAATATACACCACTTTGGTACAGAAAGTACCAGAAGAAACCTTAAAGGGTTGAGATAGTTTAGTAGCTAAACATTATAAATATGCTCTAGATACTGAGTCATGTCATTGGACAGCATAACAAAGATTAAAACAATTAGAGGACCAATTGGAGTTACCATTACATTCAGGATTGTCAGTGCTCAGTGCCTGTTTGGCGAGTGCATTGAAATCATTTGTCAAAATAAATTATTGGTACCAAAGATAGGACATGCTTCAATTACTAACAGAAAGTGAGTATGAAAAGCAGACCTTGAAATGGACTTGGCTAACACTATAGAATTTTAGTTGTGGAAACAGAAAGAAATGCAGCCTTAAATCGAAAGAACTACATAACAATACACGATGATTAGACAATCATTGTAATAGTTTACTTTTAGCATGCTCCAACTTGCTCTGTATACTAACTGAATCAATGACCATTAAACTTAACCTTCACCAACAGATTGTAGTTAAGCTTAAGCATCAACTAAATGAATAAATTGACTTCAATTAAATCTCCGCTGCAGAAAATCATAATTGGGTTACTGTCTTTCATATATAATTACTTGAAAGAAGTGCATAGGAATCAAACAATTTTCTAAAAATGCTAATAAAACTGTGAAGAATGTTGCAGCATAACTAATCTCAATTATGCCCAGATGGCGGATATAAAATGACTAGAATAGGTAGACTTGGAGCTCAAGCTATTGGTACAATATACACACACATTGAAAGATGCACAGCTGTTTAAGTCAGTCAGTGGTTGAAGTATAGAGGCCAGGGAGATTTCAGATTTAATCCTTACTCTGTTGAGTTAGCAAATTTCAATTAGGGTGTCAATGGGAGTGCAATAAGTGGCCTCTATGCTCCATTGTTGAGATGGAGAAAATGGACTAAAACTCCTGCTCCTGGTTGCTATGAGTGACTACTGCTCAAAGTGCATATGTGTAGATGTTGTGTGTGGACAGATCAGCTTTGACTGTATCATGTTAATGGTATGTTAATTATGTTAAGCTAGGCAGGTGAAGGGCATAGTTTAAGTACTTAGGGCATGTACAATAAGAGAGTTCTGGGGCACTGGGTTGGTAGGTAGGAAGCAGACATATGTAATTCTGCATTCTGTGAATAAACCCATTATCAAGAAAAGTATTAGTGTCTAGCTTCATACTTCCACTGGCTTGGGAATAAATTGAAATATCATATCCCACGATCAAATAGCTTGCTAATATTCACTGCATGGACACACGTGAAGTATGGCTACTTGAGTAAGATTCTGAATAGTGACTGACAACTGTGGAACATCCATCAGCCAGCGATTGATGCTGTTCAGCTGAAGATTAAATTGAATTAGAAAAGAATTGTGGAAAAAAAAAATTGAAGGGACATTCCAATGGAAGACTCTTGAATGGCCTTATCTTTTGTTATTCCTTGGTAAAATATGTTAGTTATTTAAATTCCACAATATATTTTTAGTTTGTTTTAGAGTAAAAACTTCAGCACCTGTTACAATGCAACAGATTTAGAGAGTGGATAATCAAGAATATCCAAGCTTGAAGCTTCTTTTATATTGTTCAAGAGCTATGCGATCACTTGCAGTTTTCAAAATGCAGTTCTCATGCAGTTAACTGGGGGCTTATAAAACCGATGGGACTCCTTAATTCTGTGAGCCCGTAAAGATCCATTAAAGATCATCTTTACTCAGGTCCAATCTTAGCAAATCCCAGCAGAGTTAAAATTAGCTTGTATCCAGCTGCATGCGACTTGGCCATTAAGAGCTGGCAGTATAGCAGCTTTAATCTTTCACATAGGGTACGCCAACAGCCTAGGTCAAGAAATGAAGACAATGCAAATAACATAAATTGAAACATACTCTTTTTTTCTGTTAATTTGTGTCAGAATTTTATGTTATCTGGTGTAATATAATGTAACACAATGAAGCAGCAGCTTGGTCAACATTTTCTGCTGTGAAAAACCTGGCAGATATTCAGAGCAGCAGAGAATTGGAATGGAGGTAACCGAAATTCCACTGTAATCTTGAATTGGTACACAGCTGACATCACAGCAACATTTCCATGTGTTTCAACAGTTCCACTAATGAAACAAAATGAAGATTCCCTCTCAAACACAGTGACGCAAGCCTGTTCTCTGGTTGGCCAACTTAACCATAAACTAAAGTGGGTGTATTTGGAAGGTGTGAAGTAGTAAAACACTGAGGAGACATTTTCATCACCAGTCATCATATTTTCATTACTATTTTCTGGATTCTTCATTTTTGATATGAATGAAACCTGGAAAATGTTGGATGTGTTGAAACTGAAGAAGAAAATAGCAATTTAATTTTAATTATTTCAATTAATTTGATTTGGCTATTTAATCAAAGCAAATAAATCACCAATTAAAGCATTACAAATGAAAATGAAAAGGTAGCTCCCTGTCAGAACGCAGCAAGACTCTTCTTAATAGATTTTGAGGGTAACTTGGGGGTCGGCAGCAAGGGCAGGGGGATGGTTTTCATTGGGCTACCCCTTTCCAATGCCCAGTCCCTCCATCAGGCACTTAGCACCTGACAGCCAAGGATGCCTTGAGAAGCCCACAAGCAAACACGACTGCCTTGCCCACCGCTGGTTGAAGACCCATTAATGCCCAATTAATGGCCTCAATTGGCAGCAAGGTGTGAAGGCTGTCCATGAGGCTTCCTATCCCATGTTTAATTTGAGCAGAGGCAGGATGGTGACAGTATCCCCACCCACCACCCTCTCATCTGATTAAATGCTTCCCACTTCCAAAACCCACCCCGGGGAGGGCATTAAATTCCGCCCCATGTGTTAATTTAAGTAACCAACCCAGGTGAAACATCTATTATTTTCAGCCAGCAGAAATGAGAGTATTACAGTAAATTCTGTGTAGCAATTAAATAGTGATCATACTTTGTGCTATAATTACTGAAATGCTAGTCTGCGGATTGTAAAAATGGTAAACTCTATTAGTTCCAAAATGCCAATTTAATTAATTTAACAGACAAAAGTATAGCTCTAACTAGTACACAGTTTGTCTGTCAATAGACTGCTTGCACTTTTAGTAAAAGGCAGCTTTTGAATTCAGCCCTCCCTAAATTTCTCAGCCATACACAAAAGCGTAATCATGACAACATTGTCATTATTTAGCCACTCAATGGATGCAATTTGTTTCAACCTGCCCCTGAACATGATCAGAATCTGGCATGTGAGAGATGTGAGCCTGTGGTTTGGTGATTCAATGCAGGACAATTTTTTTAAAGGTGTACATGATCAAACCTGCCTTATGTTGTGCAATAACTCTGGATAAATGTAATGCTAATTAATGACTCCCACTCAAAGGAAAAGCTCATCATGAAAATGTGCACTATTCAGGTTATTATCTTGCTCTTCTGTTCTGGCCATCAACCTGAAACATTTACTTTAGTTCTCTCTCCACAGATGCTGCCCGACCCACTGAATGTTTTACAACATATTCTGATTTTATTTCTTGTATTGCAGTATTTTGCTTTTGTTTTTAAACCTATCCCTTTATTGGGGAGAACGGAGGAAAAGTGGCTTGTATATTTTTAGTTGTAATAAATAATATCCATAAAACCTAAATTAGCTCAGACTGTAATCAGAGTACAGCCTTTATGTCATTACATTATATAAAAAATATCTAACAGTTCAAATATTATTCTGTATTCATTTATCAGTTATGATCTGTTAATTGTGTGACCTGCTTTTATTTGCAAATTCCTTCAGATGCTTAAGAAAAATTATGTAAAATACCCAAACAATACTTCAGCTACTAATTAATTCACCCATTAAACCTTTTGCCCTTGGGTAACTAGTTAACTTGAAAAAAAATGAGAAATGTAAAAAAAAAATATGTGCGCAACTGGCATTGGTTTTGTTGTAGTTACATTTGCCATTTTTCATTACTGCATTAACAAAACCAGCTTTATCCCAGTAACTCAAAGCATTTAATTTGGCTGTGTCATAAACATAATGCTTTGTTGGATGAAAATTGGGTACTGATTTATGGAAAAGAACTGGGCCAACTGCAAAATGACAATAAAAGGAGAGGCAAAGTTAGAGAGATTAAAGTTACTCTACATTAGAAAGTGGTGTAGAAACTTCACAAAACAGAAATGTTGGGGATGTCAGCAGGTCAGGCAGCAGCTGTTGAGAAAATACAAGTCAGCTGACCTTTCTGGTATAAACCATTCCTCAGGACCGAAGGGTATCACTGATGAACAGCGCCTAAAAAGAAAAGAAATAGGACAAGAGGAAGGAGAAAGGAGGAACAAGGAAAGAAACACAATGATCACATGTAGGAAGAGACATAGATTGACCTGTACAGGGTTAGTGTGGGAATCGGAAATTGTAGGAGGACAGAAGTGATAACGCGAAAAGTCCAAGTAATCAGGACACTAAAGTGTGAGAAACATTCCAAAGATTCAGGAACTGGCATGGGAAGCATGAAAAACTAGCAAAGTAGAGTAGCTTCCACCAGGAGACTGATGGAAGAAAGAAGTAGGTTGACATCAAGGACTCAGGCGATCTGGCCAGCACAGTATTCCAACAAGGGAGAGGGGATTCCTACCCATTGCACCAACCCCCTCTTTCCACCACATAAAGTTCCACAGCCGTTTTACAAATGAGAATATAAAAGAAACAAGGAGGGTGTCATAGTGACACTGCAAACATAATTTGAAGTATAGCCAAGTAATAGAGGGTGAGCTGGATTCACATCATTAAGCAGAAATAATCACTGAACATACCCTCACTTCAGTAAAATCAGCCATAATGGGGTCTCTAATGAAAGAGCACCTGTTAGGTTTCACCACAAATAAACACATTTAAGCTAAGGCAGTGTACGGTTTCCCAACATAGATCTTGTTCAATGACAGTAGAAATAGTTGAACCAGAGGTTTCTTGGCCAGCTCCAAATTTATTTGCACATATGTTAAGTGCTATTATTGTGCACTGGCTTCTGAATGAACGTTGGATTGCGTTCTAATGCTCCAGGGGTAACTTTGTGCTGTTCTTTTATACCACTATAGTCTCAGCTGCTTTTAAACCAAGGTCGCCAAAACATAGAGGCTAAAACAATCCATCCAGTACATTAATAGGAAATCTATCTTATTTCATAATCAAGCATGAAGCAGCACAGTGGCAAGAAAGAAGCGAAGATTATGCTCAACCCTGAAAACATAAAGCCAAGTAGCACAAAGATTAATCACATAACTCCAATTTTGGCTCCTACTTAATAATATTTTGGAATTCACACATTCTGTCCAAACAAGCCACATGTATTAATTTATAGGCATCACATTTCAAAAACAGAAATAAGTGTTTATCAATCATTAATATTAATGTTCCTTAATATGACAAATCAATGGGCTTTGATATTAAAGTTCTTATGATTGATGCTGCCCTGATGGTTCAGTTGGCAAAATGTCAATCAACAGGGGATTCTTTTTAATTATTCCTGTTACACAATAAATTTCTATTAACTGTTTTTTTTAAAAAGATAATTAAAAAATTCCAAACAAATTACCTAGCAAACACATCTGAACATGTTTGAAATGTTCCATCTAACCAACCATTCAAGGCTTGCAAGAACCCATCAATCTGTGTAGAAAGCTGACTGGTTCCTCCAATATAATCCTTTGTCCACCCAAGCCAGAAGTTGCACTTCAGTGGGTATGCAGTAGTTTTCTATCTTTACTATGCTAAAAGATGCATCGATAAAGGAGGACTCAACAATAATGAAGAGTTATAAACAATGGGTGTTAAGTTGTGGTTTATATATCAGAGTATTTTAAAGGGGATGTTTGTATGATAGTAATGGAAGCCTGATCATCTAAGAGCAAGTTACAAATTTGCAGAAGTACCTACAAATTGTTTGAAATATAACTTTTATATTATTTCTCAATAATGGGTCAGTTTCAGTTTTGCAAACTCAAGTCAGAGGGTTGAATTTTCAAGCTCTTTCTCCGTATTGCTTTGACTTAAATTAATTGCGCAATTTCTGAAAGTGCTGCTTTGTCTGGGTTGCCAACCTTTGGGCAAGCTATCAAATTTAGGCACCATCTGTCTTTCAATGATTCAGGTAACATTTAAAGATCCTATAGTACTATTAAAGTAATTATCCTGGCCAACATTTCTCCCATAGCTAATACTAACCTAAACAACTCAACAGGCCATTTGTTTCTTTAATTTGTTCATGGGATGTGGCTGTCACTGGCTAGGGCAGCACTTATTGCCCATCCCTAATTGCCCTTGTTCAGAGGGCCGTTTTAAGAGTCAACCACATTGCTGTGGGTCATGTAGGTCAGACCAGGTGAGGACAGCAGATTTTCTTCCCTAAAGGACATTAGTGAACCAGGTGGGTTTTTACAACAATCGACAATAGTTTCATGGTCATCATTAGACTTTTAATTTTAATTTCTTGAATTCAAATTCTGCCATGGTCACCTTGGGTCTCTGGATTACCAGTCCAGTGACAATACCACCATGCCACCACTTCCACCGCCTGTTGCTTTGCTGTCTATGGAACTTTGTCAACAAATGGCTGAGAACTTTAACTGCACTTCAATCAAACTGCTTACATGTAAAGTGCTTTGAAGTGTTTTAGTAATGTAGTAAGAGCTATATAAATACAAATTCACCATTGAAGTGTAGTGTTTTGCCAGCATGATTACCTATCATATTTTACTGTGGAAATGCTTGTCTCTGCCTGCAACACAGCAAAACACTCAGAAGTTATATATCGCAAGCAAATCCTTCAACATAACTTTTATCATGGTGATATGAAAAGATTACCTCAATTACACAACCACTGTCCTAATTTCTAAATTATAGGTCCTTGTTGCTTGTACCATCTGGATATCTTAGTTTCAGAATCCTATTTTCAACAATGAAGATAATTTCTAATCATATTCTGTAAGTTAAATGTTTGGATCATGTTTATCAAAATTTTGTGTTTTGGCAAGTAAGTTCATAAATGTACACAAATTTACACTAATATAGAATCACTGAATAGTTGCAGCACAAATTTGGCCCATTGTGTCCTTATCAAAAGCAACTCTACTAATCCCACTAACCTACCCTTGCCCCATAATCTTACAAAATTTCTCCAGGGTACTCATCCAATTCCCTTTTGAAACTCATGATTGAATTTGGCTCCACCACACTCTCAAGCAGTGCATTCCTGGTTCTCGACATTTCCACCAATGGGATAATTTCTCTCTGTCTGCTCTTTTTGAGCCCCTCATGATTTTGAACACCTTTATCAAATCTCCTCATACACTTCTCTTCTTGAAGAAGAGCCTCAGCTTCTAAACTCCACTGGCAACTGAAGCTCACATCCATGGAACCATTCTTGTAAATCTTTTCTACACCCTCTCCAAAGTCTTCTCATCTTTCCTTAAAAACAATGCCCAGAATTGCACATAATACAACATGGCCTTGTTGAGCTTCGTGCCACACAAAGTCGCTTCCCATTAACATTGATCTCTAATTAATATTCTGCATTTGCATTGCATTACTGCTTTTTCACATTAATGTCACCGTATGCCTGGCAGTGTAACTTCCTTATTGAGCTTGCTCGGATGAGGGGGGGGGGGAGCAGGCAATCTTGGGAGGTGGTTATGAGCTTCAGACAGGAAAGCCATCCAGATTTTTACTTGTGCTGGCCCAGGTTGCATTGTCCAGTAGTGGTCTGCAGTGATCTTTTTAAAGACCACTGGTTAAACACTCAGCACCTTGTGCAGTACAGACAGGTGGAGTGTGCACCACACCATTTTGTGAATCATGCAAAATGACAGATATTGCCTGTCACCATCTTAGTTATCTTGAATTGTTGTGGTATTATTTGTTAATTTTACCCATAAAATTCATTCATAATAAGCTAGAGCCAGTGATTATGAAATGCTTTCTGCTGAGAAAAGACAACAAAAACAAGTTATACTTCAAATGAGTGCTCTGAAACTGGTGAACATGCAGGGGATATTGCTGGAGCTCTTGACTGGCCAGCAGCAAAAGTGAGAACAATCATTAAAACTACTGATAAAATAATAGGACAAAAACAAAAATACCTGGAAAAACTCAGGTCTGACAGCATCTGCGGAGAGGAATACAGTTAACGTTTCGAGTCCGAATGACTCTTCATCGGAACTACAGAAAAATAGAAAAGAGGTGAAATATAAGCTGGTTTAAGGGAGGGTGGGACAGGTAGAGCTGGATAGAGGGCCAGTGATAGGTGGAGATTGCCAAAAGATGTCATAGACAAAAGGGCAAAGAGGTGTTTGGTGAACTAACAACTCCTTTGCCTGCTGTTTTATCAAGTAGGAATCATGAGAGTGGGATTATGATGGACATGGAAAGGCTGCTAACCATCTGAATTGAACATCAAACTCAACAACGCATACCTCTAAGTTCAATTCTTATTCGAGAGGGAGTTTGCACAATGATCATAAGACAGGCTCTGGTGAAAGTTCAAACATAGGACCACTTAATGTCAGTTGTGACTGATTTACAAGGTTTAACAAATCTGCTAACTCGCATAACGTTGTTGTAAGTGGGGAAGTTGCCAATGCCGATAAATGAATCCTTCATTAAAACATTTAGTGAAACCATTGGGAAAGGTGGATATACTCCTCAACAAGTGTTTAATAGGGATGAGACTCATTTATTCTGGAAAAGGATACCTTCCAGGACACACATTTCAAGAGAAGAAATGCCAGGTTTGAAAGCAGCAAAGGACATTCCTGCTTGGTGAAAATGCAGATGATTTTAATGTGAAGTCATGCTTGTGTACCATTCCCAAACACCTAGGGCAATGAAGAGTTATTCAAAGAGCAAGCTACTTGAGTTCCACCAGCTGATGATACTTCCTGCACCCGTGGATGCCCGGACACTTGATGCGTCCTGGAGTTCCCACATGGAACAAGGTGTGCACTAAATGGGATTGAGGTGCCCTGAAATGCCTCCATCTAGACTTAGCATTGCATATATTTCAGTAAGGACTACCATATGATTAATTATAGTGAAGCCTATACAAATTGACACCCTCAAAAAGACAAATGCAATAAAAGGGCATTTACTGACAGTTCCAAATACCTTGCATTGTAATAATTACATGCTTCATCCTGAAATTATGGAAACTCACAAATTACAAATTCAGGCAGCCTTCAATGCACCAAGTCTGCTAACAACTAAAACATGGGACATGCAAGTAAGCACAAGGTGGCAGCAGGTGAAAGAAGCAGCTTTTGTGGAATGGAGATCTCTTCATCCAACAATCATGGTGATAGGAAAACCACTCTCTGGGACTGACTGGTTGTAAAGCTTTATCCCTGGGATAGAGTGGTTTCTCTGCAATATGGTGGCTGGGTAAAGAACTCTTCATTCTACTCAACATTGTACTGGGTTCAACTGTGTAATTTCCTGCCTCCAACCTATTGCGTCATTCCCTTCATTGCAGAGAATTGAGACCAATTGTCCGGGAGTCTGTGGAATAACGAGTTGGTGTCAGGAACAATCGAAAGTTGGTAGTCAGGGAGAGCCCGGGGGTGGGGGAGCATCTCCGGAGCCCGCAAGAGGTGGCAAGATTGAGTAATGAGGACATGTGGTCAGGGACCATATGGTCAGGCCTCCAGAAATGCCAGAGTTGGCAGCCCCAGACATCTTTCACCATCAGTACATCAGGTATGAGTTAACATCCCCCTATCCATCCCCAGAACATTCATTAGCAGCTGCAACACACAAGGGAGTCAGAGAATGGGGACTGTGAGACATTAATCCCACTCCTGCACCCATGCCAATATCTGGCTGGGATCTCTAACCCTGCAGCAGCCACCTTGCCCTGTAAAGGCTGCCAGAGCAGTGAATCCTAAGATCAGGACATCCGCTCCTCAATGGAAAAGGATTTTGGGATGGCTGTGAACTGGGATACTCAATGAACTCAAATCCACTGACAGGAGTGCAGGATCCAGAAAATCCCAGGTTAGGGCGAGGAAAGGAGATATAGCCAATTCCAGGCTATTTGGCTGATCCAGTTTACTTTATATAAAACGACATTTTGAAAGGACCTGCAAATAAAGAACAGCTAATGCAAGTCCCCTATGTGTCCCTAATGTACAAGTTCAATTAAGACAATTTCAATTTAGAGAGATATTTGTTAGTTATGGAATGAGTGCTTACTCTTTGTTGCAATAATAATCAATCAACTGACAAAACTAGGTGCAAAACCAATGTGTAATTAAAGGATCATTTTCAAATTCATGTTTAATCAGCCTCTAATTTCTCTTAAAGTGGATATTTAACCAGGTGTTTCACAGTCTCTCAAAAACAATAAAAAGAAAGTCACTTTTATCTCGCATCTTGAGATTCTAGCATGTCCTAAAGCATTTTGTAGACAATAAAGCACTTTTTGAAGTACATTTATTGTTGCAATGTAAGAAATGCAGCTACCAATTTGTGCATAATAAGCTCCCTCAAACAGCAATATGATAATGACCAGATAATTTGTGAGATCTTTATTTCACGATGTTGATTAAGGGATAGATATTGGCCAGGATACCAGGGAGAATTCCCTGGCTCTTTTTCATGGATGAAAAGGAAATTTTAGTCCATTCAGTAAACATGCAGTTTAACTTGTTTGCTCAAATTCTATTAAATCATTTTTGATGTTTACAAATGCACTACATTTCATCATATGCCTGCAGGAACAATGCTTAAATCATGTTCTTCAGGAAGTACAATCTACCAATATCCTCCCAAATCGGCCAGCATTTCCTTAAGAAATTTAACTTGTTACATAATACAGAATTGTTTGAGGGTAATATTAACTGAATTTATTAACTTGAAGCTGTAGGAATTGGTGGTGACGGTAAGCTCAAAATGGGTGAAGGCTGTATTTAAAAATTAAATGGGTCTCCAGAGTGATGCGGAGGCAGCAAATTGATATTTATGTTTCTGATCTCAAGACTAGAATCTATTTTGTTACTAAAGGCTCACAATTAACTAAGTTATAACACCAGATAATGATAGAAATTATTATATAATTAATATAAATTGACTAAGGAAACTAAGTGATGACTAAAAAGATAATTTACCACAATAGTAAGTGTTTAAAAGTGTGACCTACCCCTGACTACCCCCCAACCCTGACTATGCCACCACCCAATCATCCCCAAACACCTAATCCCCCCGCCCTATCCTATCCCCTCACCCATTTGCCTTTTCTCCTAGCTTGTCAAAGGGGTTCGGACATTTAAACTTACCGGAATATGGCAGCTGGTGCTGGGGGCATGGCTTGGCTTCCCCCAACACTCCTACACTACAAAGGGAGGACTCCCAGAAAAGGTACACTCCACATTTCTCAGGAGGCCCACTTCAATCCGGACAAGAAATGTGGAGCTGCAGCGCAAGGTAGGAAAATAGGAGCAGAATAGCAATCCAATGGTGATTGCCACTCCATGGAAGATTCAGCCCCAGATGTTTGTGATTATGGAAATGAATTTTAACCAAAACTTCACCCTAACCTCTTCAAGTGTATTTTTGGTGCAACTTTCTAATTGCATCTAAAGCAGAAACATATTATTTATGCAAACCAGTCAGCAAGTCATGTCCTCAGCAGCATTTAAATTGTATTAAGTGTGCCAACCTGCTATGTAATGCTATGCATCATATTGGCAGGTCATTTGCATAAATGATACATGCTTTATAAACAGAACAACTTTCTATGGAGTTCCGCTGAACTTCTAACATAGTCTAACAATAAGACTTAATTTAGAAATCTGACTCTGAAACAGTGAAAGATTGGAGTTTTTAGGAGATAGTAGGTCAATACTGAGAGAATCAGTAGTTTCTATTCATAGTGAAAAGATCTGTAAGAGATAGTAAATAATATTCATCATTAGTCTTTGCGTTAACTAAAATGCCACAGAATAGATAACTTACTGGAGGATCTATTTTAATTAAAGCAAGATCTGCTTTTTCGTCTAAGTCCTTTATTTTGGCGTTGTATGTGGCTCCACTCTTAAGCTCCACTTTCACTCTATGCTTGTTTGTAACCACATGTGCATTAGTCACTATCACTCCATCTTCAGAGACAATGAAGCCTGAGCCACTTGCAACAGACAGTTCGCGGTTCGAATAAGTTGCCCTAAAATAAATGAATTAACAAATTACTTACAGAACTTTACTGAGTTTGCTGACAAAACTTGACAAGAGTGGCATTAAATTTGTCACTGTTTGTTCCAGTATGACATTTGACTGCAAAACTTAATTAATTGCTTTAGCTCAGAAATTACCAATTTGCTCGACATTTTTCACACAAATTACTTTTGCTTTACTGAATGCAATTAACTATTTAAAACGTTTATTTACATAATCATTTATATTCGAAACAGATTCTTATCCATTTATGTGCATGCAAGTATGATTTCCACCACTTAAATTATTCGCAGCAGTCAGCCTTACAACTGAACACTGAATCAATATAAACTTGCCCCATAATATTTTGAGCTCTATTGGTTTGCTGCCTCTATCTAGATTAGTGGGAAGGAATGGCAACAACAACTTGGGTTTATATAACACTCAAGGTACTTACTCCAGGAGAGGTATACCACTGATATCAGAGGCCTTTAGACAGTATAAGTCAGTGCTTCTTAATTGATGAGCTATTTCCCACTGATTGGAGTATGGGTATAGCATGACATGAAGGGATAGGGGGGAAACTGTCCATGAAGGATGCTCACTGCTGGCTCAGATTTATAAATTCAGAAATGAAGTGATGAAGAAAGTAGAATCTCTTTGCAAAGTTTGCTTTTGCTTGCAACCACCTATCTGATTAAATTTCAAAACCCTTCCCTGTGATGGATATTGACAAGTGGCAGCATGTTGTGGAAGGAAAATGTTTACAGTTGAATGAAAGAATTGTATGGGGACTTATCAATAAACCAGATTTTTTTATGCTTGATGGAATACAGAGTTGTAATTTGATGACATGCAAGTAAATTTTACACTTTTTTATAGGAATGAGTCAGTAGGAAATATGTTCTAGTTTATTTCCTGGAAAAATTGCCCCTTATTGTTAGTTTTCTTGTTGCATGCAAAGAACGAAACTGAAGCAACCAACGTTTTGAAACTATTCAATTAAGAAACCAGAAGGAATGAAACTGGTCTGCAAAAACATGATAAAGAATCTAACCTGATATTAAAGCTTTGAACCGGATGTTTAATTAATGTGCAGATAACGTGCACGTTATCTATGTATAGTAATAGTTTAGGAAAACATCTTCGCGTTTCTGCTGCATTGTCACAGCTCAACAACTTAGGTTTAGAAACATTTTCTCAATAAATGACATTTCCTAGTCATCACTTGTCTGCAGAAATTTTATTAACAAACTGACTTATAGAGCAAATACACAAAGTAAATCAATAAAGGGCTTACATACCTACGAAAAAGTTCAATGTGAACCACAGCAGGAGCAATCTTATCCACCACATCTGCAATAAAATTATATTTATGTCGCAGGCTGTTTGGGTCATTCTGGCCTGCAAGAAAAATTTAAACAAACAAATTAGACAACCGTGTGGCAACTATTGAAATAAATCAGCCTCCCAATTGCACTATGGCAGCCTGATGTTAATGTGCTAATGAAGTGTCCCGCTTCTTGACAGCAGGAGTCCCACACGACATGAAATCCATCACCATAAAGCAGTAATATGCAGCAGATTGGGGGTATTTCTACATTTCTTAATTTTTTAACGCCCTTGCCTTACATGAGGCCACAGAGCATAAAAGCAACAACAACTTATATTTATATAGTGCCTTAAACATAATACCTAAACATGATAAAATATCCCAAGGTGCTTCACAAAAGCATAACAAACTAAAATATGACATTGAGCCACATAGGGAGATACTAAGTCAGATGACAGAGATCGGTTTTAAGGATAGTCTAAAAGGAGGAAAGCGAGATCAGACAGGTGGAGAGGTGGAGGGAGGATATCCAGAGCTTAGGGCTAGACAAATAAGGGCACAACCACCAATGGTGGAGTGATTTTTTAAAATATTTGTTCATGGGATGTTGGTGTCGGTGGGGTATTTATTACCCTAATTGGCCTCGAAAACTGAGTGGCTTTAAGAATGCTGTGGGTCTGGAGTCACATGTAGGCCAGACCGGGTTTCCATCGCTAAACTAGATGGGTTTTTACATCAATCGACAATGGTTTAATGGTCACCATTAGACTTTTAATTCTAGATTTTTTTTATTGAATTCAAATTTCACCATCTGCTGTGGTGGGATGCAAACCCGGGTCCCCAAAGAATTATACTGGGCCTCTGGAGCACTAGTCCAATGACAATACCACTACGCCACTGCCTCCCCTTCTGATTAAAATCATGGGTGCTGGAGGCCGCAATTCAAACAGTGCCTGGGAGGATTGTGAAGTTGGAGGAGATTACAGAGATAGGGAGGGGCAAGGCCATGGAGCGATTTGAAAACAAGGGTGAGAATTTTAAAATCAGGCATATAAAGTAAAGAAGTTATGCTAACCCTTTATGAAACACTGGTTAGGCCTCAGCTGGACCATTGTGCACACCAGACTTTACAATAAAAGGATGTCAAGGCCTTGGGGAGGGTTCAGAGGGGATTTACTAGAACAGTACCAGGGATGAAGGGCTTTGATTATGCTGAGAAACGCAAGAAGTTAGGGTTGTTCTCCTTCGAGGACAGAAGGTTAAGAGGAGATTTAGTAGAGGCATTTAACATTAAGCAGATTCCACTGGCAGAAGGACCAGTAACCAGAGGATACAGATTTAAGATAATTGGCAGAAAATACAGAAGGAAGGAAGTTGAGAATTTTTTACGCAGTAAATCATGACAACCTGGAATGGCAGTGCCTGAAAAGGTTGCTGGAAACAGATTAAATAATAATTTTCAAAAGGCAATTGAATAAATACTTAAAGGGGCAGAAAATTGCAGGGTCACACGGAAGGAAGCAGGAGAGTGGGATTATTCAGACAGCTCTTTCCCGGCATGGGCACAACAGACTAAATGGTCTCTTTCTATGCTTTATGATTCCAAGTCCACAGCTCTCCTTCAATCATGCCATGTGATCAGAGAATAGATGGGGCATCGGTTTAACATCTCATCCAAAAAGAAAAGGGCCCCTCCTGCATTGCACCACTCGCTCAGTACTGTGCAGGTGCATCACATTAAATTATGTGCTCAAGTCTGACTCAGCAGTGAAAGTGTTGCTCCTGAGTCAAGGCAAAGACATTCCACATCTGGGTGAACACAAAACTAACTCGTCTCTCCATTGGCAAATTCTAAAAAGAAACTTTCATTTTCCAATCCACGTTACGTATTAAGTAATTTATCATTATTATTCATTATTAATACCAAGAAATTCTACCAATCTCTCATTCCCTAATTCATTTCGATTGAAAGCATTATCTCCATCCAATGCTGTGTTTATTGCCCTCTCAAAAAAAGTCCATCTCTCCCCAGACAAAAAATAAATGCAAGGTCTCTGGCTGTCACCCTGCCTGGCCTTGCATCCAATTGTCATCCTGACTTCATCTTACTGCCAAGAGAGTTCAGCACTTCGACAGGTGCTGCCTCCCTCTTATTTTTAAATTGCCTAACACTGCACAGCATACAGCTATCTAGCTGTAGGGATGGGTTTTGGCCAAAATTTAGGGAAAATTTTGACATTTGAACCAACTCATTTTAAAATTTACAAAATAATCTGGAAAATACAGTGTCAATTTGGTCCCTTTGAAGTTTCTCGGCAAAACTAAAAAACGTAATGTTTAACCGGTATTCCAAGTTAATGCATTGTTTGAGCTTGGACTGGAAATGCGAATTTTGTTGTTGTTGCAGAGTTTTAACTTTAGAATATGTTTCCCAGTTTGAATTCTTTTTAAGAACAAAATTCCTAATGAAACCAAGAGCAACTGGGGAATTTCCTCTTCACATGCAGAATGGATAGGTACAATTTATACCTTATCAATCACACGCATGCCTTTTGGTCTGTTTGCAGCAGTAATTTTGAAACCTGAGTGCAACATAATAAAAGCTTACTAGTGTACAGAACAAAGTCAGGCAGAAATGCACTTTACATCAACAAGCTCGCTGCACAGATATGTGAAACAGTGCCAGACAATTTACTGCAGTAAAGGTGCTATATAAATACACATTGTTGTTCTAACAGTAGTGGCGAGGACTACAAATAATGTGGTGTGCATGATTACACTGGAGCTGGAGTATAAAGTAATTTGATCCAAATCATGGAATAAGCATTCAATCAAGTGGTAAGCAGACTTTTTCACCAAAGGTGCACACTTCATTCACCTACTAAAAACACAAAAATCATCACAGTGTCACAAAGCTATCATATTTTTCATAATATTATTGTGGGTTATTGTAAAGAAGGCTTGTATGTGTGTGTGTGTGTTTGCGTGTTTGTATGTGTGCATGTGCGTGATTCTGTGTGTGGCTGATTTAGTTAAATTAGAGATGGGTAGGCTGCAAGGTTTAAATTATCAAAAGAGTTAGTTGTAAAAAGGTATTTGAAATGCTAATGAGTGAGCTAAGTAAAGGGGAATTTGCATTTTTAGATAACAGGAAAAATTACTGGATTTTCAAAGAGACAAGGTTTTCAAAGGTTTTTGTGGCTAGCAAGATAAATAGGGCAAGGTTACCTTGTCTAATTTTCCCAGAAGTGCTGACCATAATAATAACATGAAAGATTTTTATATTATGGGAAAAGTAAATTCCAAAGACATGGGGGAACAACGGGATTTACAAATCAAATAAGGAGAAATATATTTAAAGAAGGGTCGAAGGCTGTGTGGTGTGTGGCCATTTGAAATCTGAAAGGTACACCGTGTGAAACAAATTTGGGGGAAAAGCTTCTAACCACTTTGCAGAAGCCTGCTGTTCCAGGAACCAAAGTTGTGTTAAAAGCCTTTGGAATTCCACTGTTGAGTGGGTGCTTGTGGTAACCTTGCTGGGTTGTCTCTATAAATTTAAAATCTATTTTGGACTGTTGCCTTAAAAGGGGATGTGTAGTTTGGAGTCTGGTCAATTATGAGTTTTGAGAATTGTTATAATATTAAGTAACTGTGTAAATGTAATCGTGTCAATGTGTTTTATTCTTTTCTTTTGTTAATAAATGTTTTAATTTAATTTTTAAAATCTCTAAAGGTATTAGTGGGCTCATTACTTCTGAATTCAGTGCATAAACCTTCTTGTAATAAATACAAATTGCAAAACTATTGTGATAGTGTGGCCAAGTTTCCGTTGTGGATTTGATCAGTCTGGCAAATACTGCCTGCCGTATCTCAACAACAGCATTATCAGCTATAGCCTGAATAGAAAAAAAACATGCTTATGCCAAAAGCTGCATGAAATTTATTACTGAAACCACTACACATACTCTGTCACTTACTGACCCAGCTTTTCCCATCATTGGTGCAGCCACTGCACAAATATATACAAATTTACCTGGTTCATTGGCTGTGGCGAGAATTTCCTCTTCTTGCTGGAGTGGGCCTAGTCTCAGAAAAATAGCGAGGTCTTCCAATGTTAGCACATTGCCAACGAAGCCATGCTCCCTAGTGACACCACAAGCTGAAGACATGCTCCTTGAGGACAGTCTTCAGCTCAACAGGTGAGATTTTATTATGATTTTAAATATTTTAAAACAGTTGACACTTTTTAAAACTAATATAACATTTTAAATACTTTTAACACTTGTATAACAGTTTTTACAAGTCTGCTGGGGTCTGTGCTTCAGGCATCAATGCCACCCAGCTCTTCTCCCTCCCAACCCAGCTCTTCTTCCATCACCTCCCCACTCCCCCGGCTTCACTCTGGACCCCCAGTTCCTCTCACTCCCCCTCTCCCTGCACGCCCCACACCCACTGACCCACCCCGGCTCCTCGGTCCTGACAATGTCAGAACACAATGTCGGATATTTTCTTCTAACCTGCATGGAATTTACTCTTCACTAATATTTTAGCCCTTCTTTGCTGACTTACACCCGTGATTGAGGCTTAACTCTTTGCATGTAAAAAATCCTCGCAAGTTGAGGTCAAATAGGCAAAATTATCAAAATAATGGCCCACTTCAAGTATCAGAACAGAAGAATCATCAATATGGGCTCTGGGTTTCAGTGGTGAGACATCCAGAAGTTGTGGTGCCATTGTGGCCTTCAGTAGTGGCAAACATCTCAGCATTCGCTGCTATTGGGAAAGGAAAATCCAAGCCAATGTATTTTCATTTACTCCAGGTTTGTGGTGTTTGGTTAGTTTCAACTTGTATTATCCTCATGATCTTTGAGCTGAGTACAGAAGTTCACCAACCAAAATACTGATATTACCTTCAAAATGATATAAAATTGCTTGAAGTATTGTTTTTTTTTTAAAATGAGGGGTTTTGTAAAGCAGGCTTCTCATGATATTTAACAATAATGTAGCTGTTCAGATTAAATAATAACTTTCTTCCAAAAAAGTACTAGAATGTAGCCCAACACTGGGTGAGGTTTGGCTCAACAACACTATGTCACAGAAGGTTAGCATTTGCTAGCCTCGAAAACATGTTTTTAAATAGCACTAAGCCTCAATCCAGTCATAGCAAAGAACAAAGTATTTTCTCAATGTCTGTTGGGTTGACCCATCCCGTCATTTTCTGTCAATTCTTATTCAACAGTAGTCATTATAAATTGGAATACCATTGAATCAGTCTGCGGAAAATTCATGATCATTTAGTATTTGGCAGACCTACCAACTTCAGATATCCTAGACTGCATTTTGAACATGAAATATTTCTTATATTATCTAATGCATCGGAAACGTCAGTGGTCCATCATGCTCAATCCACATGATTCAACTAATTTATAAACTGGGGTAATGATTGTCCATGTGCCGCGAGGTGCAACAAAATCAAACTATTTGTGCAGATCAGGCTTACAATGTCATAAACATAGTGCACAGAGAAGATCCTCCCCTAGATTTTCAGGATACTATTGACTTGTCTAACTGGTTGGCATTTTGTTGTATTATGTGTTTGCAAAGCTGCTTATCAGATATCTGTAAAGAAAACCTGCAGATAGTCCTCTCAACAATTTGGCAGTTATGATTGCCTTTGAAAAAAACATTCCTCTAAATTATAACAAAGAAGGCTGTAAAACAGGCCCAGGGAAGAGAGGCTTTTATTCAATCAAATTATTTTTGCATACTTTGCTAAATTATAATATTGCTGAAAAAAAGAGACTTCTTGTCAAAGCTTTTCATGTTGCACTCATCAGGGCAATTCGCAACGAAATGCCAATGTCAGGGGAAACAACATATTTACACTGTATGAGAGGAGAGTGCTGATTGGTTGCCAAGTGGACTCTGTTTGGTAGAGGCATTGCCATGGAGAATGCACCTGTTGATGGTGACTGACAATTAACTGCCAAGCATTGTTTGGAATTTAAACCAGGCAGCTTGACTCTGATTTGTCAAGGCATTGCCACAAGGAATGAACCAGTGAATGGCTGTCATTTATTTTGTTTAGCTGAAACAGGCGCAATGTGTGTACATATTCTTTCTGTATGCAAAGAACAGGGCCGTGCGTATTAATGTATGTAGTTTTGAATACACACAAATGCATCACACTGCGAGCCTGACTGACAATGTTAAATTAGTTGTCAGCGTAACTCTTAGCAAACTGAGGAATATTTAGCAAATGTTGCCCAATCGTGGAATCACATCTAATGTTGGATATTCAGTTTTGAAAGCACGGGCTGGTTGGGTACAGTCCATACCTTGCCCCTTGTGAACAGCGGAAGGGACATTCTGTTTGATGCAATCCACCAGGCTCGTGTTTTGGAAGCTATGTATATTAATACACAGGGCCCTGCCTTTGCAGACAGAAAGAACATGTATGCACATTGTGCCTAAACAAAAAAAGTGACAGGCATTCGCTGGTTCATTCCCCTGGGCAATGTCTTGACCAATCAGAGTCAAGCTGCCTGGTTTAAATTTCAGCCAATGCTTGGCAGTTAACTGTCAGTCACTGTCAACTGGTGCATTCTCCATGGTAATATCTCTACCATCAGAGTCCACTTGCCAACCAATCAGCATTCTCCTTTCACACAGTATAAACATGTTGTTTCCCTGGACATTGGCATTTTATTGCGAATTGTTCTGATGAATGCAAGACAAAAATCTTTGGCAAAAAATGCCTCTTTTCAGCAATACTCAAGTTCTGTACTACCAAAAGACTATAAATTATAGTATGTTGCCAGTCACATATGGCATTATGGGAAGGATGGTGGGCTGAGTCTCTGGAAAGATGTCATATATCATAATGCTTCCCTAATTCCATGTGAAGCTCACGGTGTCACTCAGATTGGGAAATATCACAGGCAATGTGCCCAAAAGCTGGGTTATAACATATTTGATGAAGTCATCCTCTTATTGATAGAGTGCTAAGTCAGTAGGTTACTACTTCTTTTTGGAAGGAGGACAAGCAGAGAAAGAACTGAAAGGAATATGAGAGCTTTAGGAACCCCAGCATCAACACTTAAATCAGGGACATGACCAGAAAGTTTGGATATTGATGCTGCAATAACTTTCAGCCAGATACTTATAGCTCTGAATCTGATACACTTGATAGATTTTCATTTTTACCATCTGGGGTGTACAGGAAGTCCTCACTTAACATCATTAATTGGATCCTGGAAAACAGGACTGTTACATATTGCAATAGCCGAGCATTTTGTTATACTATCCTCACTGCTGGGGATGTGTTCATGAGGCTGTTCAATAAGGGCTGCCTGCAGTTGAAAATGCGTCAGTATTAATCATTGCAATTCTTAACAGGAAGATCCCAATGAAGCTGGGGTGGAATTCTCTTTCACACTTCATTTGAGAAATTAAAGATTGAAGAATGTTGTGACACATTTTTGGAACGCCAAAAGTTGATTTTGAGGAAGCTGAACGACTTGAAAGATTGCTCCATGAGTACATCATATTTAGATAAAAACGGAGTCTGCACAGTATATACTTGGAAAAAATGTCATTGGTAGGGGAATTCAAATTTAACAAAAAGGACTGGCACAATTACTAATGAAGGTTACACATTTGGCTGAAAGCAAATAAAATAGCAGCTGAGAATAAAGTAAATGTTTTCCTCATCTTGATGGGGCCAATTGCTTTTTTAGGTGGTGTTAACCAATGCTGCCCACAAGACCCAGTTCTATGGATTATTCTGAAACTAAATGAAATTCTAGGCTCATATTATGCCACAGAAATGTTATCAATGGCTTTAACAATGCAATAATTCTTTGAAAATTCCTTTAGACCAAGATCATCACCACCTTCAGTTTCGTGATGGCCTGTCCAAACATTTTTCTATGGTAACAGGCCTTGAAGGTTGCAATCACCCCTTGATCCACACACTGAAAATAGAGGTGGTGTAAGGTGGTAGGAAGATCACTTTGACATTGTCACTGAGGTCATCAAGAGCTGTAGGATGGCCAGGAGGAGCAGTGCTTGCTGGCAAGATTATTTGCTGAACAATAATGCTCGACAGCTGGACAAGAGTAGGATGTTAACCAATCCTCAAAAATTGCTTGGGTTACCCATGCCTTCTTGGCTGCTCTCCACACAACAGGTAGCTGAAGGCTCATTTAGGGAGGCACCAAACACATCGAGAGATTTTGTCGGGAACATTGCTATGACACAGCAGTTTGTAAAGGCTGAGCTGTTTAAAATCCCAGAAAGGGTCTTTAAACAACCGTCATAACCTATATTTTCAATTGGTATGTTTTGAGTTGCAGCTCTAAATTCATGAATAAGGGCACCAGTTCTCAAGGGGTTTTTATATCAAACTAAATGAGACATTTATTAATTTATAACAAATTAAACACATACACATGGCTACAAACTAGTCCTATCATAACTTTTAACAAATTCCCAAACTAATCTCCACCAAGGCAACAATAGCCAATAGAATTAAAGATGCACCAGGCAAAGCATTTTTCACCTTACGAAGTGGTAGGTTTGCAGGCTTAGATCTTACACGCCTTTGACCTGCACACACAAAATTCCTTTGTTATACCCAACTGTCCCTTTGAATGTAAATTCTCATTGTATCACCAGGCCCTTTGAACCCCTTTCATAGTACCAATTTTATTAGTAATATAAACATTGCTTGGTGTCTCCTAGCTAGGTGCAAGGTTTCACCCCCACCCCAGTCTTTGAATGGTTTATGTAACAAAATGCAAATGCACCCTTCACCTTACTGTTTACATCTCAAAACTACTATACATCAAAGCACCCAGACTAGCTGGCTTTAATCCAATTAACACACACAGACTAAACCTCTATTTATAAAAAAAAATTCCAATAACATTATATACATTAATATCTCTTCATGACAAATGTGCAAAGGCGAAGTCAAGCCGGAGAGAGTGCACAAACCTCCAAACAACCCACCAACCGAACCTCTCAAGCACCACCTACTCCATATGTAGCAAGTCTGCAAGTCACACATTGGACTTATCAGCCATCTCAGAACCCATTAACCTGGAGTGGAAGCAAGTCATCCTCAATCCCAAGGGATTACTTAAGAGAAAAATCTTGTTCTTTGAATATCCTTTCATTGCACTGGGTGCTCAGACAATCCTTTATTGTTTTAAACCTGGTATAATTGTTTATTCTCTTAAAATGTATGTCCTGGGAGGCATCCTTTTCCAGAATAAACCAGTTTCATTCACATTAAACACTTGTTGGGGAGTATATCTACCCTTCTCAATGGATTTCACTTAATGTTTTAACAAAAGATTCACTGCTTTATCATCAGCGTTGGCATCTTCCCCACTTACAACAATATCATGCAAGTTAAACATTTGTTGCACCTTGCAAACCACCCAAAACTAGTATTAAATGGCTGTATGTTTAAACTTCCACCATATTCTATCTTAAGATGTATAAACTTGTAGCTTTTTCTTGAATAGGCATTAAACTAAGATGCATGCGGCATTGAGTTTGATGTTCAATCCAAATTGCCAGCAGTCTTTCCATGTCCATCATAATTCCACTCTGCTTATTTCTACTTAATCTAACAGTAGCCAAAGGAGTTGTTAGCTTACCAAACTTTATTACTTTATCAGTGTTTTTAATAAGTGCTGAAAAGAGAGACATGCCATCAAAGCTTTTTGTCTTGCATGATTCAGGACAGATTCATAAGAATACCAGTGTAAAGGGAACAACAATTTATACTATGAGAAGAGAGTGCTGATTGGTTGGCAAGTGGACTCTGATTGATAGAGATGTTGCCTTTTCTGGCTTTTTAAAAGAACGAGGGGCAATTTCCCTTTAAAGAATTTCCCTTGAAACAAAAAGTCCTGGTAGATATTCTGGCCTTCTGACACTTTGTAACATAGGCTTATAACCTTCATGGATACAGACACTATCTTGCAGCAACCCCCTGTTGGTCTTTTGGTACGCCAACAATTCTCCCTCAGGTGTCCAGTCTTTCCGCACTGACAACACACTGGGTGGGCCACTACTGGTTTACCATCTTGGTTCCTTCTTTTAAAAGCTGGGGACTGATCTGTTTGTTCTTCACTACTCCCCTTTACTCTCAGGCCTATTTCGGCTTCATCTACTCCTCTCCTACCTCTCACTAGCCTGTAAGAATTACCAGATCCAAATATACTTCGAGTTAAGGGGTCTGAGTGTTAATATATAGTCAATGCTACGGAGGTTGGTTGTCTGGCTTTGAGGGACCCCTCCACATGGGCCTTTATGGAAATGGGAAGTTAATTTTTGAACTCAAGTAGAATCACATCTCTGAGGTTCTCATAGGTGGAGTCTATCTCATATCCAACAGTCGAAAGCAAGTTGTTTGACACTTTTTGAACTCGATGCAAGTTTGCATCAAGTTCAGAATTTTCGCTGGAAATCCTCCTGTACCAGCTTGCATGCACTCAGGATAGCATTTTTGGTCATGTCAGTCTATCAAACTCTTGTTGGACAATAGAGAATAAACCTCATGGGCCTTTGCTATTAATTTGCTTTGTAGTAGAAGGGTCCAAACCTCTGTTGGCCACTTGAACTTCTTTGCAAGCTTTTCAGGTGAGACAAAAAATACTTGCACATGCCCCTCATCAAACGTTGATATCAGTTGTAAGTGCTTTAAGAGATCAATATTTAGTCCTGAGCTAGGGGCAGTTACCTCACTAGTGGTGTCCTCACTGGGTACAGTGGATCTTTCTCTACTCAGTTCGAGCTGCCTTAATTCCCTTTCTTGCTTTTCCCTCTGGAAAGTTTGCTCTCTCTCCCTTTCCTGGAATTCTCTTTCCTCCTTCCTTTCCTCTCTCTTATCCTTTTTTTTGGAATTAGCTTTACCTTTTTTCTTGTCTTGGTCTTTCCATTTTGTTTTAAAACTTGAAATTCTCACTCCAATCTCCACTGCTTCAGCTCTATCTTTGCCCATGCTAGCCTGTCCATTTCAGATTCCATGCCCATCTCCTGATCTTCAGATTCAATAGAAAAACGGGCAGTCACAAGTTTTAGGATTTTGGATTTTCTAGCTTTTGGACGAGAACCTATTTCTAAATGTTTGGCTGTGCTCCTTAACTCTTCAATGGATAAGGCTTGTACACTGCCCCAAGTATTTCACTCTGTTCTAGGAGGGTACTGGCCTCAAATGCAGACATTTTAAGTATCTAATACTGTAAACCACAAGAAAACATGTATGAAAGTTTTTTAAATACTTCTAGGGATCAAGTTGATTTCCTGCTTCCAATTTCTCATTTGTCTATGGTTTCCATTATGGATGCAGGCCCCAGATTTCTGTTTCAATCAGGTGAGGAAGGGTTGAATGGCTCCTCTCTTTCCCGACCCTAATTTGGCTACAGCATGTTTTTTATAAGAGAGAGAGAGAGGTCTTGCCACTTCAGAGTCTTTTCTGCTTCTGGTAGGGAAATAAAACTGCTTCTTAAACACAAAAAGATTTAGGTGGCTTGTCACATGATCCTCTCACTCCAACAGGCCAATGACCCAAATATGGTCATGGCTAGAGTATTCCAGGTGGATTGGTTCAACTTGATTAGATTATGACTAGGGTTGATTCCTTTCTCAGACAGAGGTCATTGTTTAAGGTGATTATATCTAATGCAGAGACTCCATCCAGGTGATTGTCAAAACGTCCTGTTAGTGGGTTAGGAGATGATTCCACTTACACTCCTTCACAGTAATTGGCTCTGCTGGGGTAGTCGGCAGGTTGGCTCTACTTAATGGCTTTGCAATTTATCAGGATCAGTGATGTAAATTTTCAACCATCTTAGAAGCTGTGGTTTCAAGTCACTGGAAAGTGGATTTTAAAAAGATTGAAGCCAATCAGTGGTTTCCAGCCAGTAAATTCATAAGTCATTTTTTAAAATGTAAAACATGGTTTTGTAACCATAAGATTGATGAATAATACCTCACAATTCAAGACAACCAAGATGGCGGTAGGGAGATAACTGTTGTTTTGCGCAGTTCACAAAATTCCACAGCGCACACTCCACCCGCCAAACTGTACAAGAAGGTGAGTGTTTAGCCAATGGTCTTTGAAAGGATCACTAGAAACCACTGCTGGACAGCACAACCTGGGTCCAGCACAAATGAAAAGCTGGACTGCTTCTAATCTGTTTGAGGCTCATAAACATTTCCCAAGATTGCCTACTCCCCATCTCACCCAAGATTCAGCTCTTGCAGGCTCAATTTGGGAGTTACACAGGAACATTCAGGCATACGGTGACGTTCACGCGAAACAGCAGCAGTGCAATGCAAATACAGGGCATTGTTGGAGATTGACTTTAACGCAAAACGATGTCGCGCACGATGATGTTAAGCGAGGACTTCCTGTTATCTGGCAGAGTGGATCAACCATACTGTTATAATTCTATTGAAATCAATGTAACAAAATAACAAATACACAGAATGCACAGCACAGAAGCAAGCCATTCAACCCAACAGCTCTGTATGCTGATGTTTATGCTCCATATGAGCCTCCTCCCACCTTACAAAATCTCACCTTGTCAACAGATCCTTCTATTTCTTTCACTCTCATGTACATATCTACCTTGCCCCTTAGGCAGGTTATATAATGGGCAGGCATTCTGCCAACTTACCATCCAAGTAGTGGACAAAAAACCTACTGTCTTTTGTGCACAATCATCTCGGTTCCCATCAGCTTTAACACAAACATTCTACAACAACGCCACAATTAAACTTGCGGAAAATTCATAAGCCATAAACGAACAAGATTTCATTGTGCATTTTTTCTATGTACACTGGTACCAGAACACTTATTCACCAATTTATGCACTGTATAGTGCTGGGATTTGGAAGACAGAGTAGGCCCATTGCCATAGAAAATATTTATGGGCTTGACTTTATGAATAAAACAAGTCTTAGAAAGAATCTTGAAGTGCAACAAAAACATCCTGAATGATTTGCAAATGAAGACCACACATACATTTACACACACACAGACACACACACAACCTCTCCTCTCAATTCAACCACATTTAATTCAAATTATTGGATAATTCAAAATTCAATTTTAGCAAAAAAGGACTAAATTATCAGGAGTAATCTACAGTTGAAAGAGTTTCATTCTTCAACAGCATTAGGATTTGATGCTCAAACATAATCGTTTACAGGCATATACACACATAAAACTGATCACAGTACAGTACACGTTTAAACACAATGGGGCAGAACTTCCAAGGATTGGCAATCACAGTCAATTTTTTACTTACCTTAGTCGGGAGCTGCACGTTTCTCACCTGACCTTCTGACTCGGGCCTGGTGTGAAATGTGCAGCATACCAGCTCCTGGGACTCTCCTGTGCAGGTCAGCAGCATCAGGGGAAGTAAACCCACGGCCCCTTTTTACTACACTTTTACACTTCCAACTAGGAGAGTAGCTGGAGGAGTTGGGGGGCTGGGGCTATCAGTGCCATAGTTACCCAGGAGTTAGAAGTGATTTTAATCCTTCTAACATTTCCTGGGTAACTATTCTGCTAAGAGAGTCGGAAGCATCTGAAGTCTCCGATTTAAATCGGAGCATCGGATGGTTCCAGGTGCAGGGTATTTGCCCATTAGAAATTTAAATTTCCCGGGCAACCGGTATATAGTCCTTGCCTGGGAACTTTCGGGAGTCCCCAGTGCATCTTCTGGGCTACCTCCCAGGTTTGACTACCCCCACCCGGCCCTCCGGAATGGAAGTTCTGGGCCAATATGATATATAGAATATCAGATTATGGCTCACTAGAAAAAGTCTGGACTTATTCTTATGTGTATCCTGATTGTAGATAAGAATGCTTAACACACAATCACTGACTCAAGGTGTAAAATAACTACGAAATAAAATACATGATAAAAGATTAGACTGTGGTCAACCCACTAATAATATATGGATATGCCTACACACTATTTACTTATATGCAGACATTGTCCACTAGTCCACGTATTTATCTTGTTACATATGGTCAGGATTTTACCAAGGCTCCTTCGACAGCAACTTCCAAACCCATGACCACTACCATCTAGAAGGACAAGGGCAGCAGATAGATGGGAATACCACCACCTGGAAGTTCCCCTCCAAGTCACTCACCATCCTGATTTGGAAATATATCGCCGTTCCTTCACTGTCGCTGGGTCAAAATCCTGGAACTCCCTTCCTACCAGCACCGTGGGTGTACCTACACCTCATGGACTGCAGCGGTTCAAGAAGGCAGCTCACCACCACCTTCTCAAGGGCAACTAGGGGTGGGCAATAAATTCTGGTCCAGCCAGTGAAGCTCACATCCCATGAATGAAGAAAAAGGAAATGCTGATGAAGTGAAAATTAACACAATTGTCCCCTTCCCAGTGGGTTCTCTTACCCAGTCCGCAGGCTCCTCTCTGGATGAAGATGACAGGCGGTTGGTTGAATGACTTTGCCCGCCGGCTTGCCGCCTTCAGCTCGCACACGTTGCGGTAGGTGCTGCCATCGCTGCCGCACACCGGCTCGCCGCTGGCGCACACGCACACGCCCTTGATCCGCCGCTTGGCCGGGTTGGCCGCCGGGGGCACCGAACACTGGAGCCCCTCTCCGCACCTGGCCTCGTCCCAGAGGCCGCCGCAAGACTCGCCCTCGGCGGCGCCGCACAGCTGGCAGCAGCCGCAGGAGTCCAGCACCAGCCCGGCCTGGCAGACCGGGGGCAGGTCGGGGCACTGGGACACCTCGCACATCTGGGAGCAGCTGGGGGAGCGCTTGGTAATCCTGCCACCTACCAGCAGCCAGCAGGTACACAGCACTGCAGAGAGCAGCATCTTCAGCAAAGGGCAACTTCACCAACTCTGCAAGACAAAGTGCAGTAAAAACTGTTCCTTATTAACACAGCTTCTTTCTCAACACTTTACACAAACTTGGAAATCAACAGCGAAAAGCAGCTCAAAAACTCAAAGTTTTTGCATTAAGATCTTAAAAAAATGTTATTTCCCCTTGTCTGCGACTCGAACAAGGGACCGTCCGCTTTACCCGGAGGTCCAATTTCATAACAGCGAGAGCGGCTTCTTTATAACAGTCGGAGGGATCAAACTCTCCAGGCACAACACAACACCCGCCCGCATTCATTGGTCTGCTCTGGGTGACGAGCTCTGCCTCTCAGTCACCGCCCCAATCCGCCCTCCTCGGCTCAGCATCCCGGCTTTCTTGCCTGTCAATTAACTTGAAAATTGAAGGGACCTTACATAGCTAACTATTGTAATTATTAATACATGCTGCTAAATGGAAAGTGTTAAAATCGCCCCAGTATACTGGTGACTAAACTTGTATGGCATTTACCTTTTCCTTCTAGTTTGGGCATAGCAGTTCCTCTCCAAATGATCCTATTAATCTCCCTGAAGCCTGCACTGCACAACATAATACTAGATGTCTGATCTTGTAACTTTGTGAAGGCAATTCCATTTATTTTATTGCTGGGCTTTAGTTTGAAAAACAACTTGTAAAATTAATTTGTCTTAATTGGTGGGGTGGGGGCAAATAATACAACGGTACTTCCCAAACCTTTCCCCGCTGTGATCCCATTCTGAAACTTGAAAATTGCTGTGAATCCAGCGTGAGGCAGGTGGGATGGAGCTGAGAGGGTGGGGTGGAGACCTGAGAGAGCAGAAGGGGAATTGGTAAAAGAACCCCAGCTTTTTAAACCAACCAAGTCACCTGCCTTTTCACTGGCTTCTTTGAAGCAGGGAATCAGGCCTCAAAGATCAGTCAGTGAGGCCGCATCCAAAACTGGTTGGGGGCGGGGGGGGGGGGGGGGGGGTGGGGGTGGAGAAATGCTGATTTAAAGAGACCTCACAGCTGTTAACATTCAGTCTGAGCTCCTCAGCCCAAAATCTCATCGCGTGATCCCACTAGGGGTCGTAAGGCACAGAGTAGGAAGCCCTGTAAAACAGTATTCAAGAACTTTTTTATAGATGGAAATTAATTAATTGCATAAGATAATGTCTGTACATTTTTTGGGCTGTTCTCCTAAAAATAATCTCACCCCTTTTTGTGCCACAACATGGAATCACTGCATAACACTTCTGCACAACATCAAAATATTGCAGATGCTGCAAATTTGAAATAAACAAAAAATACTGACACCAAATCCAGGAGCAACTGTGGACAGAGAAAACGGAGTTAACATTTCAGGTTGTGACCTTCACTCCAGCATGTTTGGCTAATTCCAGGATAGTGTATTTTAAAAGAAATTGTCATCCGTCCTAAAAATGATTGGAATATTTGCAGTAGAACTTGCACCATGTGCTAACATGTTGCAGCAGCTGTACCAGTCTCCTACTATGAATGGTCCTTTATTATCCTATTTACCAAGTTGACAATACTAATTGTGCTTCCTCTTCTGAATGCTCATATTTCAAAATGACTAAAGACCTGGATGTAAATGGCAGTGCCAGTCCGTATCATTTGTAATAGCTACACTGTGAAATATTAACCCTTGCTGCCTATGCAGCTCGTATCTGATCTAACTATAAATGTGAGGAGCTCATGGACTACTTTGTCGCTAAGTTCGAGACCACTCGATCAGCTGCCCTCTGCCATGCCCTTTCCTTCCACTATCCGACCGAGCTAAATCTCTTCTACAGCATCCCCCCCACCCTCCCCTGAACTCGCATCTTCCTTTAGTTTTTCTCCCATCTCCCCTCATACCCTCTTCAAACTTACCGTGTTCATGAGACTCGCCTCCTGCTCCCAAACCCTATTCTATTGTATTCTATTCATTGAATTGCTGAACACCCAACTTGCCCTGTTGGCCCCCATGTTAGCTGATATTGTGAATAGTTCTCTCCTCAGGTCTCCTCTGTCCTTTAAATTTGCCATCATCACCCTACTAAAAAAAAACAATCCTTGACCTCATTGTCCTTGCAAAACACCACTCCATCTCCAACCTCCCTTCTTCCTCAAAGTCGTTCAGCATGTTATCACCTCCCAAATTCATGCCCATCTATCCTGGAACACATATTTAAATCCGTCCAATCAGGTTTCCACCTATGCCACAATACAAAAATGGTTCGTCAAATGAACTTGTGTGTGACTGTGATAAGAGTAAACTATTCCTCCTCATCTTTCTCCACCTGTCTGAAGCCTGTGACACAGTTAATCTTCCTTCAATGTTTCACCACTGTTGTCCAGCTGGTTGGGACTGTTCTCACCTGGTTCCATTCTTATCTATCATTTGCAATGGTTTTTCTTCTTGCTCCCATACAGTCACCTCTGGTGTCTCCCAAGGATCTATCCTTGGCTCCCTCCTATTTCTCACTTACAGCTCGCCCCTCAATGACATCATCCGAAAGCATGCGATGACTGAAGCCATCGTTTTCAGTCCCCTCATGAAACTCTGTTCCTGAGCTACCAACTCCATCTCTCCCCCTGGTAAGTCTGTTCACAACCTTGGTGTCATATTTGAACCCAAGATGAGCTTCTGACCACACATTCACTGCAAAGGCTGCCTATTTCCACCTCTGCAACATCACCCAACTTGGCCTTAGCTCATCTGCTGTTAAAACACTTATTCCTGCTTTTGTTACCTCCAGGCTTGATTATTTCAATGCACTCATGGCTAGTCTACCACATTCTACCCTCCATAAACTTGAGGTCATCAAAACTCTGAGGCCTGTGATTTAACTCGTACCACATTCCATCCATCAAACTCCCTTGAGCTAGCTGACCTAAATTGGCTCCTGTTGAAGGAACATGTTGATTTTAAAATTCTCGTTCATGTTTTCAAATACATCCATGGCCTGGCCCATCATTAGCTTTCTAACTTCCTCCAGGCCCTAACCATCCTTGACATCTGCATTCATCTAGTTCTCAGCTTTTGAGCATCCCTGATTTTAATCACTCCACCACTTGCCTTCAGTTCCCTAGGACCTAAGCTTTAGAATTCCCTCCGTACATCTCTTCCACATTCTACCTTGCTTTCCGCCTTTAAGACACTCCTCTCAACCTCTCTCTTTGACCAAGCCTTTAGTCATCTGACCCAATAACTCCTTGGGTGGTTGTCACTTTTATTTTATAATGATCCTGTGAAGCATCTTTGGACATTTTAATTACATTAAAAGGTATTACATAAATAAGCTTTTATTGGTTCCATTCACTGTATATGCCTTTTTTTGCTCACATGGGAGAAGGAATTTACCTTTTATTATGTTCAGATTAAATGAATGTTATTGCAGCTATGTGATGTTTATTCAGTTAGCAATTTTTTATGCTGAAACTGGTCTGATCTTGCCTGATAGAGGTTTGACTGCAGGCACCTCTCTAGATTAAAAAAGTTGTGACTTGGCTCTGTTGTAGAAAAACATGCAAACAAGGAAAATATTTTCTAAATGATGACATAAATGCTGGAATGAGCTTATGCGCAACCTAATTGATTTTTTAAAAATTCATTCACGGGATGTGGGCTTTGCTGGCTTGGCCAGTATTTATTGCCCATCCCTAATTGCCATTGAGGAGGTGGTGGTGAGCTGCCTTCTTGAACCGCTGCAGCCCATGTAGTGTAGGCACACCCACAGTGCTGTTACAGAAGTAGTTCCAGGATGTTAATCCAATGAAAGTGAAGGAACGGCGATATATTTCCAAGTCAGGGTTGTGAGTGGCTAGGAGAGGAACTTCCAGGTGGTGGTATTCCCATGTATCTGTTGCCCTTGTCCTTCTAGCTGGTAGCGGTCATGGGTTTGGAAGGTGCTGCCTCAGGAGCCTTGATGAGTTTCTGTAGTGCATCTTGTGGCTAGTACACACTGCTGCCACTGTTCATTGATGATGGAAGGAGAGAATGTTTGTGGAAGGAATGCCAATCAAGCAGGCTACTTTGGCCTGGATGGTGTCAAGCTTCTTGAGTGTCGTTGCAGCTGCATTCATCCAAGCAATGGGAGAGTATTCCATCACACTCCTGACTTGTGCCTTGCAGATGGTGGACAGGCTTTGGGGAGTCAGGTGGTGAGTTACTTGCCGCAGAATTTCTAATCTCTGGCCTGCTTTTGTAGCCACAGTATTTATATGGCTAGTCCAGTTGAGTTTCTGGTCAATGGTAACTCTCAGGATGTTGATAGTGGGGGATTCAGCGATGATAATGCCGCTGAATGTCAAGGGGCAATATTTAGATTCTCTCTTGTTGGAGATCATCATTGCCTAGCACTTGTGTGGTGGAAATGTTACTTGCCACTTGTCTGGATATTGCCCAGGTCTTGCTGCATTTGGACATGGACTGCTTCAGTATCTGAGGAATCGTAAATGGTGGGCTGATCTTTGTGTAATCATCAGTGAACATCCCCACTTCTGCCCTTATGATAGAAGGAAGGTCATTGATGAAGCAGCTGAAGATGGTTGGGCCAAGGAACTCCTGCAATGATGTCCTGGGACTGAGATGATTGACCTCCAACAACCACAACCATCTTCCTTTGTGCAAGGCATCACTCCAACCAGCAGAGTTTCCCCTGATTCCTATTGACTCCAGTTTTGCTAGGGCTCCTTGATGCCACATTCGATCAAGTGCTGCCTTAACATCAAGGGCAGTCATTCTCGCTTCACCTTGAGAATTCAGATCTTTTGCCAATGTTTGACCCAAGGCTGCAATGAGGTCAGGAGCTGAGCGGCATTGGCGGAACCCAAACTGAGTGTCAGTAAGCAGGTTATTGCTAAGCAAGTGCCACTTGATAGCACTGTTGATGACCCCTTCCATTACTTTACTGATGATCAAGAGTAGACTGATGGGGCGGTAATTGGCGGGGTTGGATTTGTTCTGCTTTTTGTGTACAGGACATCCCTGGGCAATTTTCCACATTGCCGGGTAGATGCCAGTGTTGTAGCTGTACTGGAACAGCTTAGTTAGGAGTGTGGCAAGTTCTGGAGCACAAGTCTTCAATACTTTTGCTGGAATATTGTCAGGGCCCATAGCCTTTGCAGTATCTAGTACCTTCAGCCATTTAAGAACACAAGAACTAAGTGCAGCAGTAGGCAATTCAGCCCCTCGAGCCTGCCCCGCCATTCAATATGATCATGGCTGATCTCATTTCGGCCTTAACTCCAATTTCCCACCCTCTCCCACCCTTCCCACCCTTTCAACCTGTTACTAATTAAAAATCTGTCTCTCTCCTTAAATTTATTCAGCGTCCCAGCATCCACTGCACTCTGAGGTAGTGAATTCCACAGATTCACGACCCTTTGAGAAAAGTAATTCCTCCTCATCTCTGATTTAAATCTACCACCCCTTAGCCTAAAACTATGGCCTCTCGTTCTAGAATGCCCCACAAGGGGAAACATCTGCTCCACCTCTTCTTTGTCTATCCCCTTTAGCATCTTATATACCTCAATTAGATCTCCCCTCATTCTTCTAAACTCTAGCGACTATAGGCCTAAACTGCTCAATCTCTCCTCATAAGACAAGCCCCACATCTCTGGAATCAATCTCGTGAACCTCCTCTGAACCGCCTCCAAAGCAACTACATCCTTCCTCAAGTAAGGGGACCAAAACTGCACACAGTACTCCAGGTGCAGTCTCACCAATGCCTTGTACAGTTGCAACAACACTTCCCTATTTTTATACTCTATTCTATTCCAAAATTCCATTTGCCTTCCTTATTACCTGCTGTACCTGCATACTAGCTTTCAGTGATTCATGCACAAGGACACCTAGATCCCTCTGCACTGAAGCATTCTGAAGTTTCTCTCCATTTAAATAATAAGTCGCCTTTTTATTCTTCTGACCAAAACGGATAACCTCACATTTATCCACGTTAAACTCCATCTGCCAGATTTTGGCCCATTCACCTAACCTGTCCATATCCATTTGTAAATTTATTTCTTCATTGCAACTTACTTTCCCAACTGTTTTAGTGTCATCTGCAAATTTAGCTGTAGTACCTTCTATCCCTGAATCCAATTTCTTGATATCACGTGGAGTCAACGTAATTGGCTGAAGACTAGCACCTGTGATGCTGGGGACCTCTGGAGGGGGCCAAGATGGATCATTCTGGCTGAAGATTGTTGGAAATGCTTCAGCCTTATCTTTTGCACTGATGTGCTGAGCTCTTCCGAATCAACCCACATTTTTCCATGTGACTATTAATTCTGTCCTGAATAATTGTTCCTTGAAGTTTCCCCACCACCAAAGTTAAACTGACTGGTCTGTAGTTGCTGGGCTTATCCTTAAAACCTTTTTTTAAATAAGGACATAATGTTTGAAATTCTCCAGTCCTCTGGCACCTCCCCTGAGTCTAGGGGAATCTGAAAGATTATGGCCAGCGCCCCTGCAATTTCCACTCTCACTTCCTTCAATATCCTTGGATGCATCTCATCCGGTCCCGGTGCCTTGTCAACTTTAAGTACCGATAGTTTATCCAATACCTCCTCATCAATTTTGAACTCTTCTAGTGACAGAGTTTCCTCCCATCGCCATGGCCTTGGTAAAGACAGATGCAAAGTATTTATTTAACACCTTGGCCATGCACACTTCCTCCATCTGTAAATCCACTTTTTAGTCCCAAATCAGCCCTCCTTTTTTTAATCACCCTTTTACTACATGTGTCTATAGAAGATTTTGGGATTCTCCTTTATGTTGGCTACCAGTCTTTTTTCATAATCTCTCTTCGCTTCTCTTATTTGCTTCTTCACTTCTCTGAACCTTCTGTATTCAGCTTGGTTCTCAATTGTATTTTCTACTCAACACCAGTCATAAGCACACATTTTCTCTTTATCTTAATTTCTATCTTCTTTTTCATCCAGGGAGCTCTGGATTTGTTTGCCCTACCTTTCCCTTTCAATGGAATATACCTGGACTGTGCCCGAACCATTTCTTCTTGATAGCCCATTGTTCCGCTACAGTTTTTTCTGCCAACCTTTGGTTCCAGTCTATTCGGCTCAGCTCCATTCTTGCCCCATTGAAATCGGCTCTCCCCAGTTACTCATTCTTACTCTGGATTGCCCATTGTCCTTTTCTAACACCATCTTCAACCTTACGATACAATGATCACTGTCTCCTAAATGTTTCCCCACTGACACTTGATTTACTTGCCCCACCTCATTTCTAAGAACCAAGTCTAGCAGTGCCTCCTTTCTCGTTGAACCGGGCACACTGCCGTAGAAAATTCTCCTGAACACACTCTCAGAACTCTTGCCCCTTTGTCCTTTACACTACCACTATCCCAGTCTATATTCGGGTAATTAAGACCCCAATGTAACTACTCTATAATGTTTGCAACACTCTAAATTCACTGCAGATTTGTTCCTCTACATTATTCGGTGGCCTGTAGACTACACCAAACAATGTAATTGCACCCTTTTTGTTCCTTAGCTCTAGCCAAATTGATTGTCCTTGAACTCTCAGCACTGCAATACTCTCCTTAACCAATATAGCCACCCCCACCTCCTTTTCTTCCTGCCCTATCTTTCCTGAACACCTTGTACCCAGGAATACTTAACACCCAGTCCTGCCCTTGCTTGAGCGAGATCTATGTTATCACCACATCAGCATAATTCCACATGGCAATCTGAGCCTGTAACTCACTAAACTTATTTACTATACTCTGTGCATTCATATACGTAGAAAACAGGAGGAGTAGGTCATTCAACTCTTCGAGCCTGCTCCACCATTCACTCTGCCATTCATTATGATCGTGGTTGATGCTCTATCTCAACACTATACTCCCGCTCTCTCTCCTCACACCCCTTGGCGCCTTTAGAGTCTAAAAATCTATTTCCTCCTTAAATATATTCAGTGACTTGGCCTCCACAGCCTTCTGTGGTACAGAATACCATAGGCTCACCACCCTCTGAGTGAAGAAATTTCTCATCTCAGTCTTAAATAGCCTACCCCATAATCCTGAGACTGTGGCCCCTTGTTCCAGACCCCCCAGCTAGAGGAAACACCATCCTTGCATCCAGTCTGTCCAGCCCGGTCAGAATTTTATATGTTTTAAAGAGATCCCCTCTCATTCTTCTAAACTCCAGTGAATACAGGCCTAGTCGGCTCAATCTCTCCTCATACAATAATCCTGCTATCTCAGGAATCAGTCTGGTGAACATTCGCTGCATTCTCTCTATGGTAAGTATATCCTTTCTTAGGCTAGGAGACCAAAAAGCATACAATACTCTAGGTGTGGTCTCACCAAGGCCCTGTACAGCTGCAGTAAGAAATCCTTGCTCTTGTACTCAAGTCCTCTCGCAATGAAGGCCAACATGCCATTTGCCTTCTGAACTGCTTGCTGCACCTGCATGCTTGCTTTCAGTGATTGGTGTACAAGAACACCCAGGTCCCTTTGTACATCAACATTTCCCAATCTATCACCATTTAAATAATACTCTGCCATTGTTTTTCCTACCGAAGTGGATAACTTCACACTTATCCACATTATACTGCATCTGCCATAGATTTGCCCACTCACTCAACCTGTCCAAATCACCTTGAAGCCTCTTAACACCCTCAACACTCTCATTCCCACCAAATTTCGTGTCATCAGCAAACTTGGAAATATTACATTTGGTTCCCTCATCCAAACCATTCATATATATTGTGAATAGCTAGGGCCAAAGCACTGATCCCTGCAATACCCCACTAGTCACTGCCTCCCACTCTGAAAAAGACCCGTTTACTCCTACCCTTTTTCCTGTCTGCTAACCAATTCTCAATTCATGCCAACATTTTACCTCCAATCCCATGTGTTTTAATATTGCACACTAACCTCTTTTATGGGAATTTATCAAAAGCTCTCTGAAGATCCAAATACACCACATCCACTGGTTCTCCTTTATCTGTTCTACTAGATACGTTCTCAAAAAAAACCTCCAGTAAGTTTGTCAAACATGATTTCCCTTTCATAAATCCACATTGACTTTGTCTAATCGCATTGATATTTTCTAAGTGTCCTGTTATTACATCCTTTATAATACACTCTATGTCAGATATAAGATATAATAATTTTCATAAGGTTATTGGAATTTATTGTAAAATAGTGGTATCAGTGTGTGAGTTGGATTAAAGGCAGCTGGTCTGAAGGCTTTGATGTAAACATGGGGGAAGTTTAGAATGTAAGGTGTAAAAGGACATTTGCATTTTTAAATAAACCAGACTAGATTGTTTCCAAAGGAGGGGTGAAATGTGTCACCTAGCCAAGTGAAGTTTAGAAACAGTAGGTTTATTTTTCCCAAAGATTACTGGTAAAACTTATCAGAAAGATAAAGTCCAAAGGCATAGTGAAACAATGGCAATTTGCATTCAAAGGGGAAAATATAGACTCAGATATTTACAGCACAGGAGGAGGCCATTCAGCCCATCGTGTCCATGCTGGTCAACAAAAATCTGACTACACTAATCCCATTTTCCAGCGCTTGGCCTATAGCCCTGGAGGCTATGGCAACGCAAGTGAATATCTAAATGCTTCTTAAATGTTACAAGAGTTTCTGACTCAACCACCCTTTCAGGCAGTGAGTTCCAGACTCCCACCACCCTCTGGGAGAAAAAATTTCTCCCAACTCCCCTCTTACCTTAAATCTATGCCCCTGGTTATTGACCCCTCTACTAATGGAAAAAGTGCCTTTATATCCACCCCATCTATGCCGCTTATAATATTATACACCTCTATCACTCTATCAGGTCCCCTCTCAGCCTTCACTGCTCCAAGGAAAACAACCCCAGCCTGTCCAATCTTTCCTCATAGCTCAGACTCCCCCTGCTCTTGTATTCTATGCCTTGGCTAATAAAAGCAAGTATCCCATAGGCCTTCTTCACCACCTTATCTACCTGCCTTGCTACCTTCAGGGATCTGTGGATATGCACACCAAGGTCCCTCTGATCTTCAGTACTTTCCAGGGTCCTACCATTCATAGTGTAATCCCTTGCCTTGTTAGCCGTCCCCAAATTCATCACCTCACACTTTTCCAGGTTGAATTCCATATGCCACAGCTCTGCCCACCTGACCAGTTCATTGATATCCTCCTGCAGTTTATAGCTATCCTCCTCACTATTTATCACCCTACCAATTTTTGTGTCATCCACAAACTTCTTGATCATACCCCCTACATTTAAGTCTAAATCATTTGTACACCACAAACAGCAAGGGCCCCAGCACCGAGCCCTGCAGAACCCCACTGGAAACAGACTTCCAGTCACAGAAACATCCCTCTACCATCACCCTCTGCTTCCTGCCTCTTAGCCAATTTTCAATCCAACATGCCACTTTGCCTTGGATCCCCTGGGTTCTTACTTTCTTGACCAGTCTGCTATGAGGGACCTTATCAAAAGCCTTGCTAAAGTGCATGCAGGCTACATCAAATGCATTACCCTCAACCCTCCTGATTACCTCCTCAAAAACTTCGATTAAATTTGTCAAACATGCCTTTCCCTTGACAAATCTATGCTGACTATCCCTGATTAATCCATGTCTCTCCAAGTGCAGATAAATTCTGTCCCTCAGAAATCTTTCTAGTAACTTCGCCAACACTGAGGTTAGACTGACTGGCCTGTAATTTCCTGGTCTATCCCTTCCTCAGGATGTTAGCAGTCTTCTGGCACCTCACCTGTGGCCAGGGAAGATTTGAAAATTACTGCCAGGGCCCCCGATATATCTTCCCTTGCCTCCTTCAACAGCCTGGGATACATCTCATCCGGGCCTGTGGATTTATCCACTTTTAAGTTCACTAACCCGCTAGTACCTCCTCTCTCTATGTTAATTTTCTCTAATATTTCACAGTCCTCCACCTTGATATCTATACCTGCGTCGCCCTTTACCATTGTGAAGACCAATGCAAATTATTAATTGAGAACTGTACCCATGTCTTCCGGGTCTACACAAAGATTACCTCTATGATCCCTAATTGGCCCTACTCTTTCCCTAGTAATTCTCTTGTTCTTTATATATTAAAAAAACGCCTTTGGGTTTTCCTTTATTCTACCCACCAATGCTTTCTCATGCACTCTCCTAGCTTTCCTAATTTCCTTTTTAAGTTCCCCCCTGCACTTTTTATACTCCTCCAAGGGCTTTGCTGTATTGAGCCTTCACTATCTGCCATAAGCTTCTCTTTTCTTATGTATAGAGGAGCAAAGGCTGTGTGTAAGGGTAGGCAT